>NC_063176.1:55998998-56048998 GCF_023159225.1 Perognathus longimembris pacificus | reverse complement strand
GGAGGGAGGGAGGGAGGGAGGGAGGGAGGGAGGATGGAAGGAAGCCCACAGAGAGGAGGGGAGGCTCGCCCAGCCGAGGCCACCGGCAGCCGGCGTGGGCCGGTCTGTGCACACCGGAGAGCAGACGCCGGGTGTCCTCCCGCTCCGTGGCGTCTGGTGCCCCACGTGGCCCCGCTTCCGGAGGCTGGTGCTGCCCTCTCCCGCCGGAGCAGCTCCGGGGGCTGCAGCGCGGTGCTGCCGGGACGCCACGCCCCAGCCCACCCGGGACGCCGCCCACCCCCCCCCCCCCCGCCGCCCGGGCCGAGGCCCTGCCCCGCGGCCCCCCAGGCTGGGTGCCGAGAGCTACCTGGGTACATCATGGCTGCCCGGGGCCCGGGTAGCGGGGTTGAGCTGGAGTCTGCGGGCTGGGTGGACCGGTCCTGCCCCTCCATGTTGGATGGACGGTGCTGCCTGGCCCCCCTCCCTGGGAGCCGGCCAGAAGCACCGAGATCTACTGGGTGCAGGGGCCCAGCGGAGCGATCTGGAAACGCGCCCGCTGGGGCCCTGCGGGGCCAGGGTGCGGGGGGCCGGGGACAGCCCAGGCACCAGGCAGAGAACGCGTGCGGGTTTAAAAACACGGAGCCTTCTCCCGGCCAGGGAGGCTCTCCAGTGTGTTCCGGCATGTTCTGCTGATCGATGGCCGCTCTAGGCGGCAGAGGACGCGGAAGAGGGTGCGACTCGACAGCGGGAGAGAAACCCGTGAAGTGGGGCGGGGGCTGGGTGGGGGAGGGCTGGGATGCAGCCCGGAGGCCGGAGAGGGGGAGAAGCAATTAGAGCGCAGCCCGGGGGTCTCCGCCCCTCCCGCCTCGTCGCCACTCGGTCCTTCAAGGGCGAGTTCACCCGGCAGGCTGCTCCTCGGACACAGCTTCTGTCTTGCGGGGAGTCCGTCCTGCGTCACGCGGCCCTGCTCGCGCACAGACTGAAGCCGGTGGCCGACGCTTAGAGGCCCAAGAGTGAAGAGACCCGGGCCCACCCCAACAGGAAGCGAGACTGCCTTGTCGGTTTGTTGCGGGGTTTGAACTCGGGGCCTGGGTGCTGACCCTAAGCTTTTGGCTCAACGGCTAGCGCTCTTCCACTTGGAGCCGCAGCTCCACTTCTGGGTTTCTGGCGGTTCACGGAAGATGGGAGTTTCACGGACGTGGCTGCCCAGGCTGGCTTTGAACCGCAATCCTCAGATCTCAGCCTCGTGAGTAGCTGGGGTGACGGGGGTGAGGCCATGGGGGGGGGCATTGACAGAGAGGATCATGGGTGGGAGTGTGTGTGTGTGTGTGTGCGTGTGTGTGCATGTACAACTGTGTGTGTCAGGGACTCCTTGTACAAAGCAGAAGCTGGTCAACCTTACTAGGAAGGTGACATCTGTGTAAGAAGTCCACACAAGCTATGCCTCCAGCCTTTGAGTGGAGTCTGGAAGGGAGTGAGAGACAGAGCCTGCCGGCACCCGAGGAAGAACAATTCCTGGGGGAAGGGGGCGTAGCAGGTGCAAAGGCCCTGGGGTGTACGTGCTGTGTTGGGGGAACCACAGCAAAGGCCCTGTGGCTGGGCTGGAGTGAGGAGAGGGCAGCTACAGGAGAAATAAGATCCTGTGGGGTCCGCAGGCCATGGAGGACACTGTGCACCATGACAGGCCGAAACTCTAGCCCTGGAGCCCAGGGTGCGGGGGCACCCTTCTTTCATGGGGGGGAGAGTACCCTTCTTGTGGATGGCAGGCTGGCTCCTTTGGGAGTGGCTTGCTCCGTGTCCCTGCTTCAGCTTCTCCACACCCAAAGGGGCCGCTCCAGAGGGTCCCTGATTGAGAACGGGGTGGGGGGGGGCTCCAGGCCCCCAAGAAACACCCAGAAGGCTCTAGAACTGACCTCTGGAAGAGAAGTGGCCAGCAGCAATTCTCCAGGCCTCCCCGCTCCACTCTGGTCACGGCTTACCGCGGGGGCCACCGGTAGCCCCACCCTGGACGCTGCTGGGGACGTAGGTGACACGGGTGGAGGCCGGGGCGCCGGGGATCCCGCCCTCCAGTCCAGGTGGGGAGCGAGGCCCAGCACCGGGCCGCCCCTTCTTCTCACCGGGCTGGGCTGTGGGGCTGGGGACCGCGAGGGGGGGGAGGTAGGGGGGGGCGGGGGCTGCGTTGTGCGCGCGCCTGGCCAGCACTGTGAATTATTGATCACCAGAGAGCCCGGAGCGGGCCAGGTCAGGTCCCTCCCAGGCTAAACTGCTCCATCATACTTAATCGCCTGTGTGCTGAATGTCCCCGGGGCTGGCGTGAAGGAGGGATTGGCTTTGGACCCATTTGTTTCCGCTTGCATCTGTACAGGGGGGCAAGAGCCCGGAGCCCCTGGGATCAAGTGGGGTGCTGCTGCACTCTTGCTCCGCTCCCCCCCCCCCCCCGGGCTGGCAGGACGTGAAGAGACCGGAGCAGCACACGCTCCCGGAGTGGCGGGGCGGGGTGAGGGGGGGGCGCCAGCATCTAAGTGCAATGCCCCACTCGTTACGTCTGTATGTACTTACTCAGTTGCTGCTGCTGTTGTTTTGCTGCCCATCCTGGGCTTGACTTCAGGGTCTCGTGCTCTTCCTTAGCTTTTTTTTGCAGGGGGGGGGGATCATGTGTCTTGAACTCAGGGCCTGGGGGCTGTCCCGGAGCTCTTTTGCTCAAGGTTAGCAGCGCAACCTCCGGGTTTCTGGTGGTTCATTGGAGGTGGGAGTCTCGCAGACTTTCCCACACAGGCTGGCTTTGAACCACAGTCCTTAGATTTCAGCCTCCCGCGTAGCTAGGCTCACAGGCGTGAGTCCCCGGAGCCTGGCTCTCGCTTAGCTTTTGCACCCGAGGCTGGCTCTACTGCTTGGGCCATACCTGCACTTGTGTTTGTCAGCCCACTGCAGCTCAGAGCCTCGTGGACTTTTCTGCCTGGACCGGCTTCCGCCTGCCATCCTGAGACCTCAGACTCCTGAGTGCCCAGAAATACCGGCGTGAGCATCGGCGCTTGCGCCTTTAATTTTCAGAGACACGCGTGTCAAGCCACAAACACACTAGAGTGAGACACGGATTCCTGGCAACAGCCGTCAGATGCCTTGGCAAGGACTCACGGTCGCGTAGGGTGGGGTGACGGGGGGCCGGGGGGAGTCTCACTTGGAGGGGGCCGTGTGAGAACCCCTCGGTGAAGGGGCAGGAAGAGGAAGCCTGTCCCATCCCGGGTCCCAGCGTGGAAGGACGACTGAGCTTAACAAGGAGCTGCTGGGCTTCCAGCCATGACAGGGGATGTCGGGGAGACTCGCTGTGCGCCCCGAGACCAGCCGAGCCACACGCAGGAAGAGCACGAGACAGGTGCTCAGGCTCCAGGCCTCCGGGCTGCCAAGGGCCGTGCCCAGGGATTGCCCGGCCGGCTTCCGGTCAGAACTGCCTGGCTCTGTGGCGGGAGACATTACCCACTCACGCCCCGAGAGAGAATAATAACTGCCCCACCGTGAATTGAGATGATGAACTGAATATCCCTCAGAGTAGTTAAGACTGTAGCGGGCACATAAAGTTCTGTAGAAATGGTCAGTTCTGGTTAGGAAGAACATCGCAAGATGTAATCGGAGCGCACGTAGATGGAGAGGTTGACCATGTTCATGGATGAGACAATCCCATACAGAAAGGTGTTTCTTTTCTCCTGGTTGATTATAAATCCATTGTAATTTTGATGAAAATCCCAACAACATGTCCTTTTATTCCTTCTCGACCAACAGTGTTTTAATGGGACTTGACAGGTTGCAAATTTGTACAGAAGAGCAAAAGTCCAAGAATAGCCAAGGAAGTTTTGAAGAAAAGCCAAGACGATGCCATGTGATCTACTTGATATTGACTTGCTATAAAACGGTTCTATCGAAGATGACAGGGTAGTGCTGTCACAGAAGCCAGACAAACAGATGAACGAGACAGAGCTGAGCCTCCACACTTGCACGACGCAGGAACTGGGCAGAAGACAGGTGCTTTATAAAGCACGGGGAAGGGCTGGGCTGTTCGATGGACAGCTGGACGTCAGGTCCTTTATGTGGAAAGAGGATATATTGAGACACTTCTTTCCCCTATCAAGAACAGGCTCCCAAGGGGCCGACTCCCCAGAGAAACCACCCCACATGGAAATGTAGGGGGCAACGTGGCACAGGGGAGCTCAGGACAAGGGAGGCAGCCTTCAAACAGGACCCCAAATGACAACACGTACGTACACGATGACATCGATCCCTTTCATCACCCAGCTCACCTGCACCGTCACGTGACTTTAAGCACCGCCTGGGTCACCCAGGGCGCGGCGCCCCGCGGTGGGGGTGTGAGTCGTTTCTACGGTTGGCACGGAGTAGGAGGTTAAATGCACACGTTCACCAGGATGCATGGCCCTTGTATAGGACACCAGTGCCATCCCGTGGTCCCCTCTCCAGTCCCTGGGGAGTCTTTTCCTTTGGGTATGGGGAGGCAGGTAAAAGGCTGTCACTGTGGTGTGGTTTGAAACTCAGAAAGGTTGGTGACAACCTAAACACCCACGGAGGCGTGGGGAGGTGGGGGAGAGGGAGATAATAAATCCGTGGGGTCACGGGAACACTGGGAGATGTTTAACAACCTGCTTTCTGGTAGACAGCGGGAGGGAGCTTGAATTTGTAGCTCTCTGTTGTTGGTGGTGGCGGTTGTGGGGCTTGGATTCAGGGCCTGGGCCCTGTCCCTAAGCTTTTCACTCAAGGCTAGCGCTCTACCACTTTGAGCCACAGCACCATTCCTGGGTTTCCTGGTGGTCAAATGGAGATAAGAGTCTCATGGACTGTCCTGGCCTGGCTGGCTTTGAAGCTCGATCCTCATATCTCAGTCTCCCGAGTAGCTGGGTTTACCGGCGTGAGCCACGGGGGCCCAGTGTGCTTTCCAATTTCTAGGACAGAAATTCTCCACCACGGTTGATTTCTTGCCACCCCCAACATCATCGCTGAGCGCAGGGTTGAGGAAAGATGCACACACTCGGCTCTGGAGAGAGGATTCGTGGAGCTAGCCCCAGCGGGTATTGACTGTGCTCTGCCAGCTTGCAGAATCAATGAAGAAACTAGGTGGAGCTGAGGAAAGAAATACCGCTCAAGGGAGGAAGAAAGGCGATCTGTAATACGGAGCAATCAATACGACAATGTTTACATACATTTCAAAATGACACAAAATGATATAATGCATGCATACGTGTTAAAGAACAGCATGTGGGTAGGAGAAAGGACAGGTCTGGGGACAATGTTTGTCTTTGGAAAGAGAAAAGGAAGAGTACAATCAGGGAAGGAGGCTCTCTCTCTCTCTCTCTCATATTTTATTTCATAAATGAAAAGAGCCGAAGCAAGTATGTCAGGATGTAAGACTCATTCATCATCTGGTCAATATTCAGAAGATTAGGATTGTAATCGTGCATGTCTGCATTCATTTTTGTTTATTAATTAAATTTTATTGACACGGTGTTGTGCAAAAGGGGTACAGTTACATAGTAGGGCAGTGAGTACATTTCTTGTGACATCTTACACCTCGTTTTTCTTTCCCTTCCCTAGATCAGGGAGGCATATATACAATACCCAGTGTACCAAAATCATCTACAGTAGCCACGTCACGTATGCCAAAGGAAATTCACCTAGGACTTTAAATATAACGTCAACAATAGAGCTTGCTTATCCTTGTCTTATATGATCATACATACATAGCTGTTGAGCTATTGTGATCCACTGAGAGGTCTATTTTTGACCTTTTTATGTTGAGTAGTTGTTTGGTTTTAGATACATAATGTAAGGTCGCTGACCCAAACCTGTGGAAATCCCATTTGCACGTCTGCATTTATTTGAAACACATCATTAACACACAAACAGAAAACAATGAAAATACAGTCCCCCAATCATCACCCCCCCAAAGCAGACACTGGACCCGGGAGAGCCCTGGAATGAACCCTCAGTGGGGTGGGTGGATCATCTTCTGGAACCTTCCTTCCTCTCCCAGTGCCCTGGAGCCTGCGTGGTGGAAGGACATCTCTCCCCTTGTGGGTGCCGGGCTGGCTGGTGACCGGGGCCCCCTCCATGCGGACGCCGTCTCTGGGTGCTGAGTCTCGGCCTGTCTCAGGACTCCGAGACCGCTTGTGTCCAGAAGCATGGCGACCAAGCCGGGGGGGGGGGCGGAGGTGAGCGGGACGGTGCCCATCTCCCCCGGAGGAGGACGCCCCGGCCTGGGTCACCGCACCTGCGGCTCCTTCCTGCGGGAAAGCTGTCCTCGTGGGCCCCTGCGGGCGCCGTGGCCAGGAGAACTCCCGCCCTTCCCACCTGTTAACCCACGTGGCTGGGATGAAGGTGGTGATGTCCGAGCTGCGGCAGCTCCCGGCGGGCATGTGGCCTCCGTGACCCTCAGTGTCCCTTGGCAGGGGGAGAGCATGGGTATCCATGCTTCACCTTCCTGTCTCCTGGAGGGGGGCCCCCCTCCCTACGCCCCATGCCTGGCTTAGTGGGGCGCGTGTCTCCGCTGGCACTTGGCCCTGTCCACGGATCTGCGGTCCTGCCGGAGGGTACGGAGGGGTCCCTGGGGCCGCAGCAGGGTCTGGTTGACCAGCAGAAGAAAACTCTGGAAGCCAGTGCAGGGGACCAAGAGCCCTGGAGGGGCGGCGGGGAAGGCAGCCATTTTCTAGCGTCATCTGCAGGTGTATGGTCTGTAGCAGCAGGAAGAGAGCAATGTGGCTAGGAAGTTGATACAGAAAGGTCGATGGGAGGGAGGGAGGGAGGGAGGGAGGAAGGGAGGGAGGGACTCGGCGGGAGGCTGAGCCAGGACTAGGGACAAGGAAAGGCCCGTGCAGACTGGTCCGTCTGACGTGTGAGAATGTGGAGGGAAGGGCGGGGTGCTGGCAGCTGGAAGGGGGCATGAGTAAGAACTGTTGTTTTCTGTTCCTTCCTTTTTCCCTCCCTCCCTCCCTCCCTCCCTCCCTCCCTCCCTCCGTTTCCTTTGGTGCCAGTCCTAGGGTTTTAACTCAGGGCTAAGCTGCTGTCCCTTAGCTATTTCGCTCAAGGCTGGTGTTCTACCCCTTGAGCCACAGCTCCACTTCTGGCTTTTCGTGATGAACTGGGTATGAAGCGCCTCCCAAACCTTCCTGCCCAGGCTGGCTTTGAACCGCAATCCTCAGAGCTCAGCCTCCGGAGTAGCGAGGGTGACAGGTGTGAGCCACCCCTGCCCAGCTGTTGTCTAGTGGGGAAGAAACCCATGTGAGCCTGGGTTTCGGGGGACCCTCTGGAGAGATGCCACCGAATTTCACCTTATCAGGTGTCCTCGCCCTCCCCCCCCCCCAGCACCTGCCAGTGTGTCAGATGTCCTCGCCCTCCCCCTCCTCCCAGCACCTGCTGGTGTATGCTCCCTCAGATGTCCTCCCCCTCCCCCAGCACCTGCCAGTGTGTGCTCCCTCAGATGTCCTCCCCTCCCCCCTCCCCCACCTGCCAGTGTGTGCTCCCTCAGATGTCCTCCCCTCCCCCCTCCCCCACCTGCCAGTGTGTGCTCCCTCAGATGTCCTCCCCCTCCCCCCCACCTGCCAGTGTGTGCTCCCTCAGATGTCCTCCCCTCCCCCCTCCCCCACCTGCCAGTGTGTGCTCCCTCAGATGTCCTCCCCCTCCCCCCCACCTGCCAGTGTGTGCTCCCTCAGATGTCCTCCCCTCCCCCCTCCCCACCTGCCAGTGTGTGCTCCCTCAGATGTCCTCCCCCTCCCCCCCACCTGCCAGTGTGTGCTCCCTCAGATGTCCTCCCCCTCCCCCTTCCCCCCACCAGTGTGTGCTCCCTCAGATGTCCTCCCCTCCCCCTTCCCCCCACCAGTGTGTGCTCCCTCAGATGTCCTCCCCTCCCCCCCCACCTGCCGGTGTGTGCTCCCTCAGATGTCCTCCCCCTCCCCCCTCCCCTACCTGCCAGTGTGTGCTTCCTCAGATGTCCTCCCCCTCCCCCCAGCACCTGCCCCTGTGTGCTCACTTTACACTGCTTGTTTGACACTGCTGGGGGCCCCACTTGTAAACACATGCAAGATGGGGGTGCCCTTGAGGGGGAGGCTGGGGTGCAGGGCCAGGGCACGCCCCGCCCCCCCGTGGAGCGATCCCATCACTGAGGAGGTGCAGCCTGGTCCCAGGCAGGGGGGCTGAAGAGGGGGCTCTGGCTCTGATGGGTGGGCGGGTGCAGGGAGGGCTGCAGGAGGCTGGGGGACACAGTGGGGTGGTCTCGGGGCGGGGAGGGGGCCCGTGGAAGGTAGTGGGCCGATGCCGAGCCTTGGGGTTCAGCAAGGCTGGGTTCCCAGGGCCCAGCAAGGGGCTTCTGGGTGCTCCAGGAAACGCGGGCCGGTGGGACCAGCATCGGGTGTGTGTGTGTGGGGGGGGGAATCTCCCCCAAGACCCAGGATGGGGAGAGGCCGAGAGGGTGGGGCTTCGCATGGTGGCGGTGTTTATCCTGGCCCCTCTCCCTTTGGGGGTGTGCACAGAGGAAGGCCTGCCGAGGTGCTCCCCGCTGCTACCTCTGAAGCCCCTGCACCCCCTTCAGGGGGCCGGGGTTCGTCATGCAAGGGGGAGGGGGCGGCTTGACAGAGGAGCCAAGGCGATCGCAGGCCCTGTAGGTGTCAGGCTGGCCTCTCTGTCTGTCCTAGATCTGGGGGACACACTGACCACGGCAGGGAAGGGGAGTGGAGCGGAGGAGGGGCAAGGGGGGCCAGGTAGGCAGGCAGGGCCCAGGGAAAGACCGCCCAGCTTCTTCCCGGCTTGGGTTGGTCTGGGAGGGGATCTGAGGGCGGGGTTGTCTTTGGGGGGTTCCCCCCCAACGCTGGGGCCCAAAGCTACATCTCACCTCTGGGGGGTGGCGAGGGTAAGAGAGAGGGGGGGGATGAAGAGAGAAATCAAGGAGGGGGGGAAACAGACAGCCAGTTTCTCCAGAGCAGGGTGCTGCTCCCCAACTTCACCCAGACCCAGCTGGGTGCTCCAGGAGGCCCCCGGGACTTGTCAGGCCCAATCCCCCTCCCTGCTGGTGAGAGGGCCCGCCGTCCTCCTACCTGTGTCCCCTAGGTGTTCCATTTCCAGGTGCCCCCCTTTCAATTCGGCGCCCCACGTTTCCCAGCTTAGCTGCCGGCAGCGGCCTCCCCCCTGGGGGTGCTCCCCGCGGCCCGTCAGCCCCCCCCCTCCGCCCCGGCCCCAGCTCAGCTGACCGGCTCCCCGCCTCCACCGAGCCGGGGGTCTGGTTTCCCCTCCGCGGGCGCACCCCGGCATCCGGGGCGCGGAGCGCGGCGGCGCGGGCGGCGGCTCCACCTGCGGGCGGGCGGGCGCGGGGGCGGCGCGGGCGGCGCGAGGGAGGGGCCAGCTCGGAGCCCGCGCAGCCCGGCTCGGCCCCGGCTCCATCGGCGCAGCGCAGCGCCGCGCCGCGCGCGTCCCCTCAACGCCGCCCGCCCGCCGCAGCCAGGCGCACGGCACCGGGCCACCGCCGCCACCGCCACCGCCGCCACCGCCACCGCCGCCGCCACCGCCGCCGCCGCCGCCGCCGGCGCACGGACGCAGCGCGCCCCGATCGGCCGGGATGCGCGCCCGGGCCCCGGCCCGCCCGAACCCGCGGCCGCCGCCCGCCCGCCGCGCGCTCGCCTGACCGCGGCGCCCGCCCCCGGCCGCCCCCCGCCCGTCCCCGCCGCCCCTCCCCGCTGCCCGGCGGCGATGCCCGCTCCCCGGGGCCCCGGCGGCCCGCGCCCCTGCTAGGCTGCGGCGGCATGGCCCGCGCGCCCGGCGCGACCTCTGCGGATTGCATCGGAGTGCGGCGGCCGGGCATGCCCAGGGCACCGGGCACGGCCTTCAATGGGCGAGGACACGGACGCTCGGAAAATTAACCACAGCTTCCTGCGGGACCACAGCTATGTGACCGAAGGTAACGTGGGGCGGCGGCCCGAGGCCCGCCCCGGCCGGCCGCGGCGCGGGCATGCCGTCGCACCGAGCGCCCTCCCCAGGTGTGCACCGCGCGCCGGGTGCCGCGTCCCCCCGCCCCGCCCCGCCCCGGGTCCGAGCCCCGGGCCGCCGGCGCCCTCCTCCGCCCCGCGCCCGCCCGCCGGGAGACACCGGGGCCCCAGGCCCGGCCTGCGGCGGCCGCGATCCCCCCCCCCCCGCCCCCGGGGAGGCGACGCGTCCGGAATGGCCGGGATTCGCCATTCCTGCCCTGCCCAGGGCCCCGCGGAATGTTCTAGGCTGCTCAGCCCCTGGAGACGCGGCGGGACCCACTGGGGAACCGCGGTCCGCGCGCGCGCCCCCGTGGCCGGGCCCCGCGTCCCCGCGCCCGGGAGGTGCACACCGAGCCCGGGGAGACGGTGCCCCCCCCCGCGCGTGGGACGGGGCGCCCCACGCAGGCCCGGCCCCGCCGGCCCGGCCCCCGCCCCGGCGCTGGGGTCGGGGTCCGTGCCCCGCGTGGGGCGGCGGGGTCCGGCGGGGAGCCCCGGGGGAGGAGGGCGGGAGCTCGGGCGGCGGGGGGCTCCGGAGCGATGGTGGGCTTGACCCCGGTGGGTGCCCGGGCGCCGCCGGAAGTGAGGCCGAGGGCGCGCAGCCCCGCGCAGCCCCGCGCAGCGCCGGCCGGGCTCCGGGCTCGCGGGTCCCCGCGGCTGTGCGCGCAGCCCGGGCGCCGATGCCCTCGCGGGCGCCCTGCGCCGGGAGAACCGCTGAGTCACGCCCGGCCGCGGGCCGCGTGGGGCGGGGACGGGGCGGGGGGGACGGGACCCGGCTTTGTCACCACCCCGGCCGGGCGCCCACCAAGGCGCCCCCCGGCTCCCTGCCGTGCCCCGCGGGCTCCGGGCCGGCCCCGGAGGAAGCCTCCTTTCCTCACCCCTGCGCGGGCTCGGCCTCGGTGCCGGCCCCAGGGCTGTTGTGTAATGAACCGAGGAGCCCGGCGCCCGCCCTTCCTCCCCCACCTGTGCAGGCCCGCTGTGTTCCTTAGTTTCCCCTCTTCGTTCCGCACTTGGAGATACGTGTCGACCATCCGCACAGCTGGACACGGAGTGAGCCCTGGGGCTGCACATACATCTCCTGAACCTGTGTGTGGCTTTCTCTGGACACCCGCCTCAGTTTCCCCACGTGTAAAAAGGGAGTAAATAAGGCCACCCTGCCCACTGGGTAAATGGAGAACTTGGAACTGTGAGTTGTTAAAGGCAGTGAGCACCTGTTCTGTGCCACGACTACATGCAAGGCTTTACAGAGCATCTGCTGTGTGTGTGTGTGTGTGTGTGTGTGCACACACTCAAAGTCTCACACAGCCCCTACGGTGTGCCGGGGCCACACCGAAGGCTGCACACAGTGCCTGCTGTCTGCCGGGGCCACATGCCAGGTCTTGCCTAGCCTTTTTCCAACTCTGCCCATGGCTTTGTCCTTTCCTCGTTCAGCCCAGGGCTCAGACAGAGCAGCAGGGCCTGCTGGGCACTGGGCTGGGAGGGGGGGCTGGGGACCCAGGAAGAGCAGGGTCCAGAGAAGGAGCGTGGCCTTGCTTTTAGGGATGGAAGGAGATTGCCGTCTCCTCTAAATGAAAACAGACCTTCGCACCCCCGCCCGCTGGCAGCCAGCCCAGCGCGGGGGACGTTCTGGGAACGTTCAGACTTGTCCGGGCGCAAACGCGTGCTCAGGTTCTGTGCTCACTTCTTACCCGCTGTGTGACCTTAGAAATGATGGAGCCTTTCTGAGTTTCCTCTTCCCCCTTTAAAGGCAGAAATGGCAAAGACGGCCGAGATGGCCAGAGATTGCCCTAATATAGAAAGCACCGGCATAGCCTTTAGCTTACTGTTGGCGTTTACTAAATGGCCCCGTTCTGTTCCGTCTTGAAGCTGGAGGAGCTTCCTGAAGAGTGAGTAGCGGGGCTCAGGCTCCCTTGGAGAAAGACTCGGGGGCACGCGTTCCCTCTGGGGTACGAGTTCCCATCTGTCGGATGGCTGGGTCCACCCCAGCCGCTCTGATCTACTTCCTGTTCCTCATAGGCCGTGCGCTTCCTCGTCTTGGGGCTCTCTCTGTCTTTCTCCCTGAACATGTATGGCAGTGAAGTTCGTGAATCTGGTGTGATCTTAAATACCTTGAGAAAAGCTTGCTAGTCATTTACACACGGGTATGAATTACAGTGGTGGATCTGTGTGTGTGTGTGCCTACTACTCATGAGATCAGTTGAGTCGACCTGGTCGCCACGACTGTTGGGCACAAAGAACTCGGGGTGCAGGGACAACCAGTGGTGTAGAAGCTCGTGGAACAGTGGGGGCCCTAAGACCTAGAGAAAGGGGCCCCGAGGTGGTGTGGGAGGTCTGTTGGTGGCCCCCAGAGGACCCTTCTGGCTTTGCTGCAGGCCCAGGACTTTGGACTGAGTTAGGTGATGCGAGGCGTGGCCGGACCCACCGACCCCATCCGTCCATCCTCTGCCGGGCCCGGCTCCTGTGTGCATCCCGCTGTGCGCGGGCCCGAGGCGGGGAGCGGCGGCCCCACTGCGGGGCCTCGGTCTGGGGGACCGTGGCAGAGGCCGCCAAGGTGGGTCGCGGGGCGGCCGGACTCTGTGGGAACACCCGGGCACGGTGTCCCCTCGGCCACGCAGCCGCGCTCGCGTCCGTCTCACCGGGCTTCCGGAGTCGGGGGGGACGTCAGTGTGGAAGGTTGAGTGGGAAGCTGGGAAAGCGGCAGGAAGCGCGTGTCTGTCTTGGAATAAGAACTTGGACTCCTCGTGCTTGCTGGCAGCCATCTTGGCACCATGGGGGAGCGAGTCTTCAGCTGACATTGTTGACAGCAAGGTGGAGAGTGAGGGAGAACGGAGGGCCAGGGAGGCGGCCGGTCCTGATGTCCGCTCCATTCTGGGTTTCTACTTACAAGAGCGGATGTGCCTCCTTGGTGCACACCCCCCCCCCCGCCCCCCAACACCTTGTCAGGGGACACGAAGTCCCCGTCAGCAGGAGCCAGGGCCCTGTGCTGCTAGCGGCTCAGTCCAGACGGTCCTGCGTGAGTGCCGTTCATGGGGTGTCTGCTTTCTAGGGACTCAGGCTAGACGAGTCCTCAGAACACAGTGCCCGCATCCCCCCCCCCACTCCCCACCCACACAGGGAAACGGAGGCTGGGTGGGAGGAGGAACGCTAGGGACTCATAGCCCAGAGGGAGAGCAAGAACCCGGCCAGCCTTTGCTTCATCTGCCAGCGCCCTGACCGTCCTTTCTTTGAGCTGCCAGGGCGGGAGAGGGGCTGGGCGTCCTTCACGAGGCCCCGGCACCTCTGGGCTTCAGGCGGGCTGCGTCAGTCTCTTGCCCTGGGTAGCCACGGGCTCCGCAAGCGAAGGCCAAGGGGACACGGCCGCGGGACACAGATCGCAGGTCACGGTTATCACTGCTGCCCAGTTCCTCAAGCCCCGCGCGGGCCGGTCCCCACCCATAGGTGACCCCGCAGTGTTCACTTTCCATCAGCCCCGACGTGAAACCGCCCGGGGGCAGTCATACAAGACTTCTCTCATTCTGTTTCTGGAGGGTGAAAAAAAAAATCAGGTTCTAATAAAACATTTCGACATCGTCTCCTGGCTATTTTTACTTGGTACGGCTTCTGGGTTGTTCTTTTTTTTTTTTTTTTTGTCCGTAAAGCTTCAAGAGCTTTAAGGGGCATTTGGTGGGAGGTGTCGCAGGCCTTGGGACGTGACAGCCGGCTGGTGACATGCTGGGGGCTTTGTGGGGAGAGTGACAGGTGGCGGAGTAGAGAAGGGGAGCCGCTCACGGCCGGTCCGAGCCACAGAGGTGGAGCCTGCGGCAGCTTGCAGTTCTCCCTGCCCGTCTTTCCGCCACGCCCGTGTCTGTCTTTAATAAAAGCCGTGGTCTCTTCCCACGAGCGGTGTCGAAGCTGCCTTTCTAATCCAGGCTGTGACCGTGGAGGCCTCGAGAGGGTCCCACACTTTGGACCTGTGCTCGGGTTCAAGCTCTGATGGTGCCATGTTGACATTCTTTTGTTGTGTGTGTGTGTGCGTGTGTGCGCGCGTGCCAGTACCGGGGCTTGAGTTGAGTGGGCCTCATGGCTCTCTCCTGGCTTCTTTGCCCACCCTCCTGGGTCGGGGGGGTCTCATCTTCAAAGCAAGTGGCACAGCCGGGCATTGACCTCCACCCCAGGTCGCTAAGCCCTACCGAGCCCACTCGCCGAGACCGGAAAGGAGGGCACCGTGCCCGCAGGTCCCTTCCCCATCCTTCCCGCCCCACCCCCCGGGGGGGGGGTTTGAGCAGAATGGGCGTGTGCGTGTGCCGAAGTGAACGAGTCCTGAGTGACAACCCGGTCACTTCCCCGCACCCTGGCGGCTGCTCCGGCAAGGGCGCACCTCCGCCAGTCTCTCACGGTTGCGTCTAAAATCGGAACTGTGGGAGCACCGGGCCCTCGGCGGGCTTCCTCTGCGTGTAGATTGACTTCCGGGCAGCAGCCGAATGCAGCCGGGCAGTGACTGGAAGCCAGGAGAAAGCTTTGTCCTCTAGGCCTCTGAGCATCCTTCCCTCCCTGCTCTATACGGGCTCTGGGTCTCCTTTCCTAGGTGGTGCTGGGATACAGTCCTGGGCGAGGGAACCCTTGGCCCCGCCCTCTCCCTCTTGGCTCCCGTGATTGGTGGACACCGTGAGAGCCTGTCTTCCATTGGGCCCGGTCCCCTGGTGGGCGGGGTCAGAGCATTAACTGTTCCTGCCGGTCCCCACGCCCTGGGTCTGAGGTCCCTGGGCTGTTGTGCCAGGCAGGGAGGGGGTCTGGGAACCCCTTTGAGAGCCCAGGCTTTATACTGCCCTCTCCGCACGGGCAGGGTCGGCGTGGGTGGGGGGTTCCTCGTTTATTTTTCCCACCGTGTTTCCCATTTTGGGCTCACGTGTCCTCAGAGCGAGGGGGTTCCCCGTAGCCGCTGCCTAGTCTTGGTTCTACAACCATCGTTGTAGTAGCTGCTCCCCGGGATGGGCCTGCCACCGCCGGCCACACGCCCGCCACCCCTCTCCTTGTGCGTGGGGTGATGTTCTTCAAAGAGACCCTTACACGCACAGTTTTAGGTAACAACCATACACACTTTTAATATTCAGGGTACGTACTGCCAAGACTGTTCTCCGGGAAATTCCTCTGCGTTCGCCGCATGCTGACAGCGCTCGGTGGTCTGATTTGTTTGACCTTTGCCGGCATCGTGGAGGAGAAGCGTTCTTTAAATCTCTGTCTGAATAGCAACGAGGTTGCGCGCTTCCCCCACCCGTGATGCCCAGGGTTGAAGGGCGGGGTCATGACCCTCGCTCGGCCACTCAACAAACCCTGGTGGGGCACCCACTCTGCGTGAGGCCCAGAGGCGGCCGGGGTGGGGGGCGCTGGAGCTGGGTGAGGAAGGAGAAAAGGCATCTGCAGCCCGCAGCCCAGCGGGCCTCCAGAGAGGGACACGCGGGAGCAGACGGCTTCTGGGGGGAGGAGGGAGGCGGGGAGGACGGGGGGATCTGCAGTGCCTGGAAAGGCCTCCCCTGGGTTCCGTTCGGAGGCCTCTGGCGGTGTCACGGCCCGACACACTCACCCGGCCCCCTCTCTCCGTGGACCGCGCTCCCCTGGCCCGGCCGCCTGCCCTCCCCAGAGTCCTCGTCGCCTCATGGGGTGGACGCAGCAGGGAGAACTCTCTGGAAGCAGGGACCCTCCTCTCCACGGGCCTGGGGCGCCCGGCAGAGCTGGGGGAGGCCCCTGCGGTCCACGAGCCCGGGCCAGCTCCGCTGGTAAGACCCGGCCCTTCGAGGAGCACCGGACTGGGGGAGTTCAGGACCCGTGAGGATGACGTGGATGGAACGGCGCGGCTACGACCGGCCATTGACCGAGTTGTGCTCTGTGGTCCTGCAGGCCCGGCTTCCTGGACACACACGGTACCCATTGCTGCGGGGTTATGGCTCCTTCTGCAGAGGGGGACCTCAGGTGCGGCGCTGGCCCCAGAGCTGCGGGTGGGACTCCCTGGGGAGGAGAGCCGTCCAGTACACAGGTGGGCTGTGTGTGAGCGGAGACAGAGCCACCGGCCCCGGCCCCCGGCCGCGTCAGCCCTGCTTGGGAGCTTGCAGGGCCGGAGGCACCTGGCCGTAGTGCGCCATTGTCCTCAGGGCCCGGGCTGAATGGTCCATTGAGGCAGAACAAAGGCTCCCACAAGCCCGGCTGGGCAATGCGTGCCGCCCCAGGCGGAGATGGGATCTCCGGACAGCCCAAGGGCCCCCATGGCTGGGCCTGGCCTCCTGGCTTCCCTGTCCCTCCTAACCTGTTCCTGTCTGAGACCCCGGGCTGCCGGAGGCCGCCCCGGGGCTGGGGAGCCGGGCCGGCGGAGCCCTGGCCCAGCTCTGTGCCCTGGGCAGCCCCAGAGGCCACCCCTGGGGCTGGGGAGCCAGGCTGGCGGAGCCCTGGCCCAGCTCTGTTCCCTGGGCAGCCCCTCTGCCTCGGAACTGCATTCCCATCCACAAGGCAGAGGGGGGCCAGCTCCCCGGCTCCAGCCAGCGGTAAATGAAATAACGTGTGCACCACACACCCAGACGCGGGAATACAAGGGAGCTCCTCTCAGCATTCACTTTTGAACTCCTTTAAGCCATCCCCAAAAGGGTTTCAAGAAACCTTTCAAATATGTAGGGAAAAAGGAATGTTGAATTGCCTCCAATCCAGCCCTTCCTTCCTCCCTTTAGCTGCTATAAGCCTTTCATCCCAGCTCCTCTGGAGTCAGAGACGGGAGGATGGAGGTTTGAGGCCGGCCTGGTCCAGACTCTGATCTGAAAAACAGGCCGAAAGCGAAGGGTCGGAGGGCTTGGCTCAAGCGGTAGAGCGCCTGCCTAGCGAATGTGAGGCCCCGAGTTCAACGCACCCCAGTATAGGAAAGAGAGGGAAAAAGAAATTGGAATCGAACGTCAATGGGATGTGGGAGGAAGAGTGGTGCTGGAAATACAGGAGTCGCCCTTCAGAGACTCAAGGGAGGCCGAGGAGCCAGGTGGAGCGGCCCGGCCTGGCCACCGCCTCGCTGTGGGGGCGGGAGTCCAGTGTCCTCACGGGGCAGGGCAGACAGCCCCGCCCACTGGCGCCGGCCCACCCTGGGCGAGGTCACACCCGGGGGGTGGGGGGCCCTCGACCCCGTCTCCCGGCAGCCCCCAGGTCACCGGCAGGGCCCCCCCCTTCCTCCCTTCTTCCAGCAGAACCCTCGGTTTTGCCACCGCGGGGCCAAACACTTTTTTATCCACTGCGTAATAATGCCATCGTGTAGAGGCAACCGTCCATTCGAGAGCCGCACATGGATTCGGTCATCAAATCGGGCCGCGTGGGAAGGGCTGGGGGAAGGAGGAAGGGGGTGCAGCCCCCCCCACCCCAGAACTGGGGAGACGGACGCATGGCCACGATCCAGCGTGATGAGGGACAGAGACCGTGGGCAGCCTGGGTGGGCAGCCAGGGGTGGAAACCGTTTGCCCGCATTTCCCCAGGTGATTGTCCGTTTGCCTGCCTGTCCGCAGGTCTGGCCTTCTACCAATGCTTGGTTGGAAGGCCGAGCGTTCTTCAGGTGCAGGGTCTGATGGTTGCTAGGTGGGCGTTCTCTTGCCGAGTCAGGCCTCTGGCCCTTGCTGGCGTTAATCCTGTTTGACATCGCCTCACTTCCTGCCCCGGTGTGTGCCCAGACCGCGAGCCTCCTGTTTGGTTTTTTTTCTTCTTCTTCTTCTTCCCACGGTCTGGGATGACAAACACGGGTGCGCCACCACGCCCAGCTTCTTCCTGTGGAGGTGGACTGTGGGCTTTGCCCGTCCTGGAAACCTGGTTCTCAGGACCTCAGCTTCTCAAGCAGCCTGAATCACAGGCATGAGCCACCGATTCCCCGGAAAGGGTGGGAGCGTGCTGAAGGGCTAGGATAGAAGTTTAAATACCAGGTTGTCCGCTAAGCCGACATTCAGATGGGCCGGCATTGTTGGGTGATGTTGATTTTCTTACAGCCCTAACGGGCAGCCCCTCAGCCGGGTCTCTCCCCCGGCGTGGGGCTTGGGGCTGTGTTCACCGTCTCTGGGTGGAGTGCGGCGGGGCGGGGCGCCGGCCGGGTGGGGTGGAGCGTGGGTAAACCCTCCGCAGACGTCACTGTCCCGTGTTGCTGGCACGCGTGCGGGTGGCTGTGGGTGACTGTGACATGGAGCGGAGGGAGGAGGCCACCACTTGTGGCTGTGGGGAATGGGTCCGACCTCAGCAGAACGCGGTGACTATTCTGGGAGGTGCAGGGGTGCGGGCGGGGCCCCCCTTCTCTGTGACGGGCCGGGGTGGGGTGAGGGGGGTTGACCCAGTGGGGCACGGGGAAACAGCCTCAGGGAGGCCGAGTCACAGAGCCGTGGGATGAGCGAGTTTCCCGCGCTGGGTTGGGATGAGTACGTTGAGTATAACGCAGTCATAAACACGTTCGTTCCCGTGAAAACAATCGTAAGGCTGGATCACGAGAAGGATGAAATAGCAATAAATAATTCACCCACGAGATTGATACAAGAACCCTCCGAGAACCGCTGTGATCTGGAATGAGGGACCCTGACGCGCAGCTCGGAGCTCGGGCGGGCCCTTTCCCCTGCCGTGGGCCCGGGCTGAGCGGGGCGGGGCTGCGTCCGGTCTTCTGCCCCACGGGGTCACCGAGGAGCCTGTCTGGATGCTCGAGGCTGGCTGGCCCTCGGTGGGGGTGGGGGGGGGCCCGGCCCAGCCTTTGGCTGGAAGCGGAGCTGGGCTCCGCCTGTGAGTGTACCTTGGTACAGCAGCAGATGGGGTCTCTGTGAGTGCCGGGGTCTCTCCCTGGGAAACACGGCCCGCCCCAGATGGCCCGGGCACAGCCACGAGCCATTTGGTTTCCCTGTGACCTTGGGACCACGCTCCCGAGTCTCCGGCGCCGTGTGCCCAGTCTCGCCCTCCCGCCCAGGCAGGACTCCGTACCGAGTTCACAAGAGCACCTTGACTCTGCTCGTTAAGACGCAGAAGAGGAGGCGCGGGAGCCAGGCCCCTCCCGAGGGGGCGGGTGAGCCTGGGGGTGTGCGTTCCAGGGGGTCCCCGTCCTCTCCCTGCGCTGTGCCCGCCCCCCCCGCACTGCAGGGTGGGGGTCCTCAGGCCACGGTGGCCAGCCCCCCGGGGGGAGCCCCCAGAGCTGGACCCGGTGAGCTGGGCTGCTTTTCCTGTTCAGCTGAATCGGTGCGGCGCGGTGCCAAGAAGGACACGGCGGGCGGCCTCTCCCCGCGGGCGGGGCCGCCCAGGCGGTTCTCCGCCCCCCTCTCCCCGTGTGTCTGCCCCGCGTGGGCCTGCCTCGGGTCTCCCCGGGACGGGGAGGGGGTGCGGCGTCCCTCCCGCATCGCACCGCCCTCCTCCCTGCTGCTTGTACCTGTGCAGGTGGAGGGCCTGGGATGGGGGGGGGGGGGGCTCGTCTTCCCCAGCCGTCACGGCCGGTGAGCCCGGGATCTGTTCCTCCAGCAGTGCTGTCGCGTCTCCGGCTGCGAGTCGGGGACGAGGTCAGTCAAGGGCAGACAGAGCCGTCCAGCTGCTCTGGAAGGCCTGCGCGCGGGCTCGCCCTGGCGCCGGGCAGTGGTCCCCGGGCGGAGGGGCCCTCGTGGCATCGGTGGGCCCTGCCCGCGGACGGAGCCCCATCCCGCCTCGCCTGTCGCCGGCCGGGGTGGCCTGCCGCGGGCCACGGGCACCCGGGCCCTGCGGAGGCTCAGGGCGAGGAGAGAGGCCCCAGCGGTGGCCAGCCCACGTGGCGGTGTCCGAGGCAAGCCCGCGGTGCCCACGCCGTCCGGGAGGCCCTGTGGCGCAGAGCCCGCCTGGGCCTCGTGCCCGCCTCGGGGCACCGTTTTGCTCCCAGGCTTGGGGGCCTCATGGTCGGCCCTGGAGCCTCAGCGTGTCTGGGTGGTAGCAGTCCTGGAAGGTGATCCCTCCCTCCCTCCCTCCCTCCCTCCCTCCCTCCCTCCCTCCCTCCCTCCGGCTTCAGACTCTGGGGTCTCATCGACAGGCCCCAAACAGCCCTACCTAGCCAGTCCCTCAGAGGAGGACCTTGGGTGACCTGTGTGCTCCTTTGTCCTCCTCCTCTCTGGCTACCCCGGCCCAGGAGGCCGAGAATTAATCACGCTTTGTCTTTGTAAACAGGCAGCTATAAAAACCTATGGGGCAGTGCAGTATCTTCTCCATAAAACAGGCTTGGCTGGATTTATAACCCAGGTCCTGCCTGCTGCCCCGCCCCCCACGGGGGCTACAAGGGAACCACCTAGAAAGTGCAAGCGGAGTCTGTGCCCCGTGGAAGGTGGGTTGAGTTGGGGGCCATGGCTGCGTGTCGCCCAGGGGCTCTGCATAGCAAGCCAGTCACGCAGCCTGCCCTTCGACGCACACCTACCGAGCGCGGGAAGCTTATTTCTAGAGGCTGCGGGTGGAACGGACAGGATCTGTGTCCCAAGGAGTCTCCAGGATGGACGGGATGGGCGTGTTGGGTGGGGGGAGGGGCCGAGGCCGCTGGCTAGCCCCGGTGGGGTGGAGGGAGGCCGGGAGGCCTTCCTGGACCAGTGAGTTCTTCCATCAGCACGGGACTCTCCGGGATGCTGTGTTGGGCAGTGGACCGGGGCTGGGGAGAGACAGAACGCCGGAAGAAGAGGACTTGCGTAGGCCCCAAGGTCACAGCGTCCTCTGAGGAAGGAAGGGGGTCGGAGGAGCCCTTGGTGTGGAGCGGGGGGCTGCCGGCACTGCCCTCATCCGACGTGGCCCCTTCCAGGTGTGTGTATGTGGGGGGGGTTATCTTCGGGGGACAGAGCGGGGTGGGGTGGGGGCGGGAGGGTTTCCCGGCTGGAGAGGCAGGGCCTGGCTTGCCTGCACCTGCCCAGCCCTCCTTGAGCTGGTTGGGCGGGGACCCTTCCCCGCCCCCCCCCCCCCCCCCCCCGCCTGCCTCATCCATTTGGTCGTCTTCATGGCGGTTAGTGCAGTGCTGGCCCTGGAGGCCAGGGCCCCCCAAGCAGCCGGTCGTGAGGCTCGGGGGCCGCTTCCCCGGCTGTGCGTGGCACGCTGGTGAGAGACGGTGGGTGGCCCGGCGTCTCTGTGGCCCGGGTGAAGGGCCGTAGCCACCGGCCCCATCGAGACCCCCGAATTCGAGCTTCCGGCGGGGGTGTTGAAGGCGGGCAGGGGGCGTTGTGGATGCCGAGCAGGCTCTGGGCGGTGGCCCATCCATCAGGGTCCTGGTCACAACAGCTACCCGCTGCTGCTGCTGGCCGTTCCTCCCCAAAGACCGGGGCACCGTAACCCCGGAGCCCATGCCTCCACTCAGCCCAAGGGGACAGGAGGGTTCAGCCCCCACCTTCCGTCTGATGCCAGAGCAGGAGCATTTCCCACCATGCCCCTGTCTCCAAGTGCTGATTTTCCTGCTGCAGAAAACGCCCTCCCCAAGAGGAACCCTCCTCCATTGTTGGTGGGAGTGCAAATTAGTACAACCACTTTGGAGAACAGTATGGAGGTTTCTCAAAAAGCTCAATATAGGCCTACCCCATGACCCAGCCATACCACTCCTAGGCATCCATCCTGAACAGCAAACCCCAAGATATCAAAAAGACATTTGTACTTCCATGTTTATCGCGGCACAATTCACAATAGCCAAAATATGGAAACAACCCAGATGCCCCTCCACAGATGAATGGATCCAAAAACTGTGGTACCTATACACAATGGAATACTACATAGCGATTAGGAATGGTGAAATACTGGTATTCACAGGGAAATGGTCAGAACTCGAACAAATAATGTGGAGCGAGACAAGCCTAGAACACAGAAAACAAAGGGGCATGATCTCCCTGATATATGACTGTGAAGGTGGGGAGAGGGGGAGACAGTAGGGACCAGGTCTGCGAAACCAAAAACTTCTTGTCAAATGGTATTTCCCACAGGTTTGGGTCAGCGACCCAACATTACGTAACTAAAACCAAACAACTACTCAACATAAAAAGGTCAAAAATTGACCTCTCAGTGGATCACAATAGCTCAACAGCTATGTATGTATGATCATATAAGACAAGGATAAGCAAACTCTATTGTTGATGTTACATTTAAAGCCCTAGGTGAATTTTCTTTGGCGTAGGCCACGTGGCTACTGTAGATGATTTTGGTACACTGGGTATTGTATATATATATATATATATATATATATATATATATATATATATATATATATATGTCTACCTGATCTAGGGAAGGGAAAGAAAAACAGGGCGTAAGATGTCACAAGAAATGTACACACTGCCCTACTATGTAACTGTACCCCTTTTCACAACACGGTGTCAGATTTTTAATTAATTAATTAAATAAAAATTAATAAATTAAATAATTAAATAATATTAATTAATTAAAAATTATTTAAAAAAAGAAAACTCCCTCCCCTAGGACTATCCAGGCCAGGAGAGTCGGGGGAATCCTACAGGCCCAGGGCCCGAAGGCCCCTGTCCCCCCACCCCCACCCCGGCCAGGTGGGCCCAGCTCTTCTTCTCCTCCCCCCCCCCCACACACACCAGAAATCCTATCTCACCAGGTGTGTGTGGGGGGTGGGACTCCGGCTTCCCTTGTGTGGGAATGTTCCAGAACCTTCAGGATGGGGGCCGGAGGGCTGGGCTGTAGCCCTTGTGCTTCCTGGATGCCTGGTGATGAGACCTAGAGACCTCTGTCCCCTGCTTTGTGACAGTGCCTTGCTGGTGGTGAGTGGGGTGGGGGTACGGGCCCGTTACCCCGTTACAGCTCCGTGCTCCTTCCTCTCGGCATACCCTCGGTGGCAGTGAGCTGTGGTTACAGATGCAGGCTGTGTGTTCACGGGCTGATGGTGGAGGGGGGGAGAGTCAGGCTATGGGGGGCTTTGTTGTGGGGCTGGAGGGAGCCCTGCCCACCTTTGGGATCTGTCTTATAGCATGTCTTGTTTGGGATAGGCCTTATCCTGGCACTCCGACTTGGGGTGCTGGTATAGCTGAGGGTGATTTCCGTGGTGGGCATGGATGGGTCAGAGACTGTGGGCCTTCTGCTTTAGGCTAGTGTAGGTACGTTTGTGGGGGGCCCTTCCTTCTGAGGGAATGCCCTGGAGACCCTCGTCTGCCCCCGGGGGGGAAGGTGCTGGCTGTCCTTGGCCTAGTCCCTGCCTCCACGGTGCCTGACCCGGCCAAGGTCTTGCAGGGGCGTGGTTCCTGGGTGTGGAGGCCGGCTTGCTGGTTTCGGAGGCTGCAGGTGCCGTGGAAAGGACCGGGGTGCTACTTGGGGGTTGGGGGTTTAGCCCTGCTGACTGGCATTGACCAGGACCTACTGGATGGCCTTTCTGCTTTGGCTCCCTGTGGCGGGAACTCTTGGGGTGACGGCGATCGTTCGTGATTCCTTTCTTTCGGGGACAGAGGGACAGCCAGGTACAGGCAACAGGACCTTAGAGGGGGCGGGTCTGCGCCTCGGTCCCAGAGCTTCTGGAAGAAGGCCCCAGAGACTGTCTCTTGGCTCCTCCTGGTGGTCATGACTGTGCACCCCGGCCCTGGGTCCAGGCGTGGGGGGAGGCAGGAGGGGACCCCGGCCAGGCCCCCTCATCCACCGCCTGCCTGGGAGCCGCAGCTGAGCTCTGTGGGTGCAGCCTCGGGTCGAGGTCAGGACCCCCGGCCTGGAGCCCGGCCTGGCCACTCTCTCCCTGGCCTCTGGTGCCTCCGTGTTTCCGTGACAAAAACATGGACGTGGTCATCCGCGGCTTCTCTGTTAGCTCGGGGAACGGAGGGAAGGACTTCCTGTGTGTGTCCAGCACCCGGCACAACGTCCCCCACCAATGATAGTGGTGTGAGGTGCTAGCTTTCCTCCTCGCTAGCTGCACGGTCCTTGCTCAGTCCTGAGCCGGGGCCACTGTGTTCACGCTGGGGTGGGGGGGTCGTGGGGCCCGCGGCCCTCCTGTGGGGGCCACGGTGAGCCCCAAAGCTTCCAGGCCCTTCAGGACCCGCAGGCAGCCGTACCCCTCAGTGATTCAGGGGTACGGGAACAGTCCCGTCCTGTGTTATTGGGCCCTTCAAGCTGGTCCCAGGAGGCTGTTTCTAGGAGGCAGCGCCAGAGACCGCTGGGCGTCCCACCACGTGACTGCCGTGTCCTCTCTCCCTTGACAGGGTCTGGGAAGCCATCTCTTTGTGCCCTGTGACGCAGAGGGGGAGGAAGTTAGATCCCGAGGCCTTGGAGGGACCCGAGATGGGGCCTGGGGAGAGATTGTCAAATTCCCTGGGGGTCCGGGGTGCGGATGAGTGCCTGCCCCCAGCTCCCCCTCTGCCCCGTGGCTGTGCTGAGGGAGGCGGGAGCAGCCCAGCCTCAGCCGCGGGGTTATTTCAAGGGGGTTCCCATGGAAACAGAGAGGGGGCGGCTCCTCTCCTTGCCACGTGTGGGGAGCTGGCAGAGCCGGCGGCAGGTCCGCATGGAGAGTGCAGGAGCCCGGCCTGCCCTGCAGCAGGGGGTCCGGGGGCCCCCCTGCCCCCCCGCCCACCCCCGCAGGCATTGTGGGCCTCACGTGTGCCGTGGGGAAGTGGGCGCGGTGGTACCCGCCCCGCTTGGCTTCCAGACGGCGGGTGCAGTCAGGTGGTCTAAGCTGGTGCTGTCCGCATTGCCACGGCGCTGGGCCTGTAGCCACGGCAAAGGCCGCCATGCAGAGAGGCCACCCAGGAAGTGCCGGGGTGCTGACTCCAGCTTTGCCTGGTGCCTGGTGCAGCCGCTGCTTTGTCCCGGGAATGGGTGTCATCGGCCCCGCCGGGTCCTTACAGTAAATGAAAGCGCCACAGGGAAACCTGGCTGGCGGGGCAGTTCCTGGAAGCCCAGAGACGCCGCCGTCTTCTTGTCCCTCCATTCTCCTATGCAGTTTCTTCTGGTGAAAAGTAATGGAGAAACTGGGCCCCTCCGAAGTCCTCATTGGTGCAACAGTGTAAGAAGGTTCTGATCCCTCCCTCCCTCCCTCCCTTCCTTCCTTCCTTCCTTCCTTCCTTCCTTCCTTCCTTCCTTCCTTCCTTCCTTCTTTCCTTCCTTCCTTCCTTTTTTTTTTGCCAGTCCTGGGGCTTGAACTCAGGGCCTGGGCACTGTCCCTGAACTTCTTTTTGTTCAAGGCTAGCACTCTACCACTTGAAGCACAGCACCGCAGCCTTTTCTGTGTATGTGGTGCTGAGGAATCGAACCCAGGACTTCTTGCATGCTAGGCAAGCACTCTACTGTTAAGCCACATGCCCAGACTGATCTTTTTCTTTTACGTACCAGTCCTGGGACTTGAGCTCAGGGCCTAGCTGCTGTCCTTGAGCTTCTTTTTGCTCAAGGCGAGTGCTCTATCACTTGAGCCACAGTTGCCCTTCTGTTTTGCTTTGGTGATTAATTGAGCCACGACCCTTTGATGTCAGCCTCCCGAGTAGCTACGATTGTAGGTGTGAGCGCACTCCTGTCGTTCTGATCATCTTGAGGGAGGCCCTTGCAGGGCACCTAGCCTTTCCGGTAGTCCTAACTACCTCACTTTTTATCCAGTGGCCCTGGGGCAAGTCAGTGCCCCCCCCCCCCCCCGCACCATTTTCTTCCCCTGCACAGTGGGAGGGGCCGTGGGGAGGCCTGGCGGTTGTCGGGAAGATGGAAGAAGACAGTGAATCTGGGAAGGCCTGCCTGGGACCTCCGCTCCCTCCCTCTCCACACTCAGCCCTCATGTCGGGGGCTGCAGGGTTTGTCTATTCCCCCCTTCTCAGGAAGGCTGCTTCCAGCCTGCGGGCCCTCCTGTGTGTCTACGCCGTCATCCCTGCTGATCATCCGGTCCTGGGCTGTCGTTTTCCTCATCTACCCACTTGGACCAGGCCCGGGGCCCAGATGCCGGCATTGGGCGATTCGTGACCAGGGCTGGGCGCTGTGTTGCTGCCGAGCTGGACAAACCCTGCCTGGCCTTGCCGCCAGGGTGCGTGGGCCCAGCAAGACAGCCCGGCTGGGAAGCAAGCAGCCATCTGTTCCAGCCCTGGGGCAGATGGCTCTGCTGGGACTCCTGGGGGTGGATGGGGAGGGAAGACATTTCCTGAGCACCCAGCGTCTTCCAGAGCCTCGCCATGACCCTGTGGGCTGGGCCTCGCTGTCTGTGTCAGCACAGGCCAGGCCCGCGAGGCCCAGGGTGGTTGAGATGCTGGTGCTCCAAGCCTGGCTCTGGAAGTTGCCCCGCCGAGCTGTGGCTGTGACTTCCCAGAAAGGTCTGAGCACGGGTGACCCATGGCGGGAGCGAGCTGGCCTGTGCGGCTCCCGAGGGTCCAGCCCCGCTGCGTCCCGCCGCGTCCTCGCTGGGCAGGCCGGACTCTGATGGCATTGGCTGGCCAGGCCAGAGGGCTGGGTCTGGGGAGCACTGTGTGTGTGTCTGTCTGCGTCTGTCTGTGTGTCTGTGTGTGTTGGGGGGGCAGAGACCTTGGCTTGTAAAATCCTTTCTGATAAAATCGGTGGAAGGTGAAGCAGCCACACGTCAGGACCAGAGCAGGTGGGGGTGGGATCACTCCACCAGAGGGGTGCAGGCACCCCCCCCTCCCCAGGAAGTCTGGCAGGAGGCCCGTGGGGTGGGGTCGAGGAGAGCCGGTGAGAGCAGAGCTCCTCTGGAATCTCATCCTGTGGGGTAGAAGACTGTGTTTCCATCCTGGCCAACTCAAAGTCTCGTCCTTCGTGGTGCTGGGCAAGTCCTGGCCGCCCTGGAGGCTTGGAGCCCTTGGGTGTGACGGAAATCAGAGAGAGGTTCCTGAGGGGCCTCCTGAGACCCCGGACTCCCAGCACAACAGAGAAGGCCACGGCCGTCCGCCGGAACGCGTCTGTTCACAGCCCCGTGGCACGACGTGTTAGCTGCGCGGCCTGCGGTGAGCAGCCCGGCTTCTCCGTGCCGCCCTCCGTGAACTGTCCTCACACCCAGGGCGGCTGGGGCTTCGCGAGGCTGAGACACTTAGTGCTGGGGACACAGCACGGCGCGCAGCGTCTCTCGGAGCCTGCGGTAACCATAGTTATCGTGGCGTCGCAGCGCCCCTCTCCCCGGCCCTCTGGGCGGCCGATCGTGACCCGCAGGACGGCGGTGGACTGGTGTTGAGCCGGGTGGTCCCAGAGGCTGGAGCAGGTGGCTGAGGGCGGATCCCCTCCCCCGCGGGGGCTCCGCGGTGCCCCTGCCCCCTTGCCCACCGCCTCCAGCCTGCACGGCAGCGGCGGGCAGAGAGCACGCCTTCTGCTGGGTGCAGATGGCTGGAGCTACTGGAGCCCGGAGTGGGAGACGGCGCGGTAGACCCAGCCTGGCGGCCTCCTCGGGCATGGGCAGAGTCCTGCCCGGCCCCGAGTCCCCGAGCTGCTGGTGGCTTCTCATCTCATCAGACTGTGGTCGGCTGGGCCTGGCAGCTCAAGAAGTGGCATCTGTCGAGCCTGGAGGTCACCCCCGGCCCTTCTCGGCCCTCAGCCAGACGTGGGCACGGTCACCTACGCACCGGGCAGACAGACAGAAGGCTCTGGCTGGCCGGCTGAGGGCCGCCAGAGCCGGGCATGGGTTGATGGCAGTCACAGGAGGAGCCGTGACCCGCGTGCTGGAGGGCGACGGGGACTTGGGTTGGGGCCCGCCAGAGCCAGCGGGTAAGGGGGGGCCCGGGTCTCCCGAGGGTGTGGCTGGCCCCAGCCGCTCCCTTCTTACAGCCACACCCCTTTACTTCTACGGTGATGCTCGAAGACCCGAGCCATGCTCCCAGCCCTTTTATTGGCAGTCCTGGGGTTTGAACTCAGGGCCTCACCTTTGCTAGGCGGGAAGCCTGCTGTCTGTGATGTGCCTCATCTTCACCACCCCCGCCCCCCCCCCCGGCTGTTCCTCACAGGGACGCAGAATTGAGGGGTAGGCACAGGTGAGGGAAAGACCCTGGGCCTGCCCAAGACTGAGAGCAGACCCCAGCCTAGGGGCTGCGACCCAGAGCCGGGTGGGTGGGTGGCCAGAGCCGGCACCCGCGGCTGGGAAGGGGGGAGAGGCCAGACACTTGGGTCAGCACCACGGACAGCACCGAGGCGGCTCCTCTGGGGGCCTCCACCTCCTCACAGAGCCGCCGCCCCCCTCCCATCTGCCCGCCCGGCTCCGCTCACCTGAGCCGCTGGGGTGCGGGGTCTAGCCTTCCCGAACGCTGCCCCGCCCACCCGCCCCTGGGCCCGGAATCCCTCAGGATTGTGGATTTCCCCGTGTCTGCCTGGGCTCTGGGCTCGAGCCTCCGGGACATGGAGCTGATTGCGCAGCACCAACCCCTGAAGACAGACAGACACCCTCCTTCCGGGGAGCGCCAGGTTCCATTTGCCCAGCCCCCCACCCGCCTGCCCAGCCCACAGGACGGAGGAGGGCTCTTGCGGGGTGTCCGAGGCACAAGGTGGGGAGAGCAGAGCAGAGGGGACACACCCATTCTTAGAGCAGCCCGCCCTGACGGTAACGGTTTAGGAAGTGCTCTCCACCACGGGGCTTGGCGGGTGGAGGGATGGGTGAGGCGGGAGGGGCAGGGGACCGCCCAGAGGAAGGGAGAGGGCTGGCCCCAGTCCTGGCCATCGTGGGGTGACCACGCCCCTCCCCTCGGCAGCCCGGGTTACGCCTCCCTCGTGTAGGAGCAGATACGGAGTGTGGTCGTCCTCCCAGCCTCTTTTGGGAGGGAGATGAGCTGTTCTGAACTGTGCTGAAGTTAGCTTTCTAGTTTTCCTTTCCTCTGTGTCTTGTTTTCTAGCATCAGGAACAGGGACTCCCCCCCCCCCCCCCATACAAATGCAGTGCCATCCGTCAGAGCTGGTCCCCAGCTGCAGAACCAGGCTCTGCCACCAGCACGCGCAGCCTTGCATTCGTAATACATCGGATGCTTTATCTTTTTAGGCTTCAGACGGGAGTAATTAGTCATTTCTGCTGATCCTGGCAGGTCCGTGCCTTGCTGGGTTCACAGAAGCAAATTTCCCTGGACTTGCTCTCGCCGTTCCTCGAGAGCCAGCGTGCGCGGCTCCCTGCGTGTCTGTGCCGCCCGTTTCTGGAGGGGAAATTCCTCGCCATTCTCCTCCTGGCCGCCTCTAGAAACTGGGGAAGGGACGATGGTGGTCACTGGCACTGCAAGGTTCTTAGGGCTCCAAGCACTGTTCTGGCAGAAGGGATCCCCCCCCCCCCCCCCCGTGTTCTGATTCCTCCCACACCCTGTGGCTGGGCGGGCTCCACCTGTGCTCCGCTCCTCTAGTGTTGCCCCCCCGGTGGCCTTCCCGCGTGGCCCTCCATCACAGCGGAAGCCAGCACACCCAGCCTGCCCCAAAGCGGAGGTCCCCAAGGCACAGGCACCGTGACGCGGCGCAGGCGTGGCGGACGCGTCTTCCGACCACAGGAGAGTGAGCTGGGGGCCCCGGGACAGAAGGCGGGTGCAGGTTTGGACACCCGTAGGCCTTTCGCCAGACGCGGGCAGGCGCCACGGGAGCCCTGTGGCTTTCGGCCGCGGTTTTCCAAAACCCCGTTAAGTTCTCAATAAGAAAAGACCGCAGCAGGGCACCTCGGGAGGCTGAGACCTGAGGGTTGCGGCAGGCATGTCTGTGAGACACAGACGGCAAAAAGCAGAAGCGGAGAGGCGTGGCTCAAGTGGTAGAGCACCGGTCTTGAGCAAAAAGGCTGCTAGGACAGCCCTTAGTTCAAGCCCTAGTACCGGCACAGAACAAAACAAGACCAACCAACCAACCGTTGGAGGCGGAGGAGGAGGAGGAGGAGGAGGAGGAGGAGGAGGAGGAGGAGGAGAAGGAGGAGGTCATAGTGATGGCAGAAATTCGAGTCTGAACTTGAAGGAACGGTGAGCGTGGGCTCAGTTTCTCCCTTCTGGCTGGCACCTGGCCTGAACAGCCTGAGCAGAACTGGGCCAAGCTGGCGTTGGCAGGATGTGGCCTTGTTCTGTTGGAGTCACAGGGCCGGGCTGGCCGGGAGCGAAGGCTCGGGGAGCCCCACAGAGCCCACGGGTTCCGTCACTCAGCCCTCAGGACCCCAGGGTCACGTGCGGAAACCACCCACACTCGGCCCTCCTCTTTGGTTCTGTGACGGCCAGACCCCAGCCACGCGGGAGGAAGCGCAGTCTGCGTGTCCACGGCGACAGGCCGTGGAAATGACAGGGGACCTGGTCAAGTGACGGGCCGGAGCGCTGTTCCCGACGTCCTCGGCCAGAGCCTCCCTTCTCCTCTGGCTCCCACTCCCCGTCTGTGGGGAGGGTCCAGTCAGACAGCTAGAGGAGGACCTTCTGGGCAGATGAGACCTGGCTGTGGCCAAGCTCTCGGTTCCAGTGCTGTTGGACGGCCGTGGGCAGTCTGTCCCTTCCCCCGGCCTCCTGAGGACGCGGAAGACGTGACTGGTGGGATTTCTGATGCGGTGTGATGAGCCCCTGGGGACCCGGCCAGGGCCAGCCATTTGGGGACCTACTCACCGGTGCTGCATGGAGAAATGTCAGAGGAGTCCTTGGATTCCCCTCCACCCACCCTGAGTCTTCCCAGCTTGTGTGGCCATGGAACGTGTGATTTGTGGTCTTTATCCCTCCAATGTGAATGCTCGTGTCTTTTGCTACAGTCCTGGGGCTTGAACTCAGGGCCTTGTACTCGCGCTCTGTGTGTGTGTGTGTGTGTGTGTGTGTATGCGCTCTACCGCTCAAGCCCTACTTTCAGCTTTTTAGTGAGTCATTGGAGAGAAGAGTCTCATGGACTTTTTCTGCCCTGCCCAGGGTGGCTTGGAACTGTGACCCTCAGACCTCCGCCTCCTGAGTAGCAGGTGTGAGCCATCGGTGCCTGGTTTATAGAGTTTTATTGGCACACAGCTGCACCTGCGCGTGTACGTACTGTTTGCGGCTGCTCTTAGGCTACACGGTGGAGGTGAACGGGGAGAGGCTGCGGTACCGGCTGTGGGCCCTCTAAGAGTGGGCTGACTCTTGGCACGGGGAGGCCTTTGTGGCTCAGGGTGAGATCAGCGTCCGTCCGCAGGCTGGGAGTCCAGCAGACCTGGGCTTGGATCACAGCCTGCCGCCCTCTGGCCGTGAACTCGAGCTGCTTTCCCAGGCCTGCCAAGGGCTCCGCTCCCGCTGGCGTGATTCACAGCTGCGGACCGGCCGCTGGCGTTGTCCAGCTCTTCCTTGAAATGGAGACTTCCGAGGAGCCCACCCTTGGTGGACGCCAGTTGCTGTGACTGAGTCGTCTGACTTCCTCATCCGTTTCTTGTTAGTTTAGTCCCGGCGAGTCAGCCCTCTAGGCCTGTGAAGCTGTGTTATCCGTTTCCTCTTTTTCCTCCTCCTCCTCCTCCTCCTCCTCTTCCTCCTCCTCCTCCTCCTCCTCCTCTTCCTCCTCCTCCTCCTCCTCTTCCTCCTCTCCTCCTCCTCCTCCTCCTCCTCCTCCTCCTCCTCCTCCTCCTCCTCCTCCCTCCTCCTCCTCCTCCTCCTCCTCCTCCTCCTCCTCCTCCTCCTCCTCCTCCTCCTCCTCCTCGTCGTCTTCCTCTTCTTTTGAACTCAAGGCCTCTTGTGTCAGCGTTGGAGCCGTACCCCCAGCTCTGTCTTGCTTTGGCTAATTCTGAGGTAGAGTCTCGCCCTTTTTGGCACAAGCTGGCCTGGATCAGGGCTCTTCTCCCTGCTTCGCTGAGATGACAGGCACACACCACCGTGTCTGACTTCTTTTTTCTGTTGATGAGGGTCTCACAAGCTGTTTTGCCCCAGGCTGACCTGGATAGAAAAGAACCACCATGCCCTCAGTGACGGCCTTCGGGGCAGTTGCGATGACAAGGGTGAGCCACCACGCACACTCGGGCTCGTACAACTGCTGCCCGGCCGCGGTGCGATGAATGGGCCAGGAAAACAGGAGAGACTCTGGCCCTTGGAGACAGAATCTGAGGTGGGTGGAGGTGCCGGTCTTTCCCTCCCTCTCCCCTCTCCCAGGACTGAGCCTGCTCCAGGACTGTGCCGTGCGCTCACCCAGGCCCAGAGGGGAGGGAGGTGGGTGGGGAGGGGGGGGGGCAGGACGGCCGCCACGGGCCATGTTTGCAGTCAGCTCTGTAAACTCGGCTAGATGCTGGGCCCGTCTCTCCCGCCCTGTCCTGATGCCCCCCCCCCCCGCCCCGCTCCATCCAGGCAGTGGTCAGAAGACCCCGGAACGGGGGTGTCCTAGAGGAAGCCGAGACCACAGAGTCTCCTTTTCTGGTGCCTGCCATCTCCCCTCCCCACGCCCGCCCCTGGAATCACGACGTGAAAGCCTCCTGCACCGAGGCGAGCGGGCACGGGAGCTGTGCGCAGGCCCCGGGCGTGGAGGGCGTGAGCACACCGGGTTTGCCCGCAGCGGCTCCCGAGCCCGCACCCGGTGACGTGCCAAGGCTCTGCGGGCCGGGCTGGAGCTCTCCAGCCGTGGGGTGCGCCCCGCCCTGGCCTTGGGGCGCCGGCTGGCTCGAGGGCTGGAGGGGAGGAGGATCGTGGCTGTGTCTATCAAGGGCAGGGGAGTTTGCAGCCGGTGAAGTTCCTGTTGCGTATTATTTTTTGTTTTGTTTTGATGTCATAACTCTGGAAAGAAAATGCAAAAGCCACTGTTAGGCTCTGGAGCCGGCGACGGCCTGCCGTCAGAAGTTCCCCAGCCGCCCATCCTGAATTTCACCATCAGAGAGTCCCTGCCCTCCCCCTCCCCCCCTGCCTTCTCCCCGTCTGTGGGGCCCCAGGGGCTGACAGCACCAGCGGGCTCGCCCATCTCTCCCTTGCTCAGGCTGTCTGCCTTGACACCGTGCCCCGGGCCAGGCTCAGAGCTCAGCACAGGACAGGGATTTGGAGGAGCCCTCCGACCCCCGCCTCCCACCCCACCTCCCCCCGTAGGAGGTGGTGGTGGCCCCGCTGGGCTCCCAGGATTCCCCGGGCTTCATCGTCCCGCGCCTCCGTGTACCAACTAGTAGGATGCCGGCGTAGTCGTCTATCTCCGAGTGCTCCGGGACCAGCATAGGGTGGTGGTCAGGGAAGCGACTCAGCCAGAGGGGGGTGTATGTCTGCCTGGGCTCCAGGCTGGTGGGGTGGCCCAGCCCCTCCCCAACCCTACAGCCCAGAAGCGTCAGAGGGTGGGGGGGGGGGGAGGTGGGAGAGGCATGGATGATCTTTAGAAGAACTCAGGCAGGCAAGAGGAGGTTGGGGCTTGGAGTCTGGCCCAATCTTGAATTCTGCGTGCTGTGCAGCTCGGGGCCAGTGTCTCAACCCTGCTGCCTTCACCCGGCACCTGGCATGGGGTGGAAGGCCTCCCTCAAGGCATATGGTGAGGGAGGGCAGGCCGAGCGAAGCCCAAAGTCGCCGGCACGCGCTCGCTCTCCGCAGGAGCCCTGACGCTGGGTGGTTTTGGAATATTAAACCTCTTTTTTTTTTTTTTTCCCTGAGACTAGGACTTGAACTCAGGGTCTGTTGCTTCTCAAAGGCTGGCACTCTACTCCCTGAGCCTCACTTGCAGTCTCTAAACCTTACTCTTTTTTTTTTTGGCCGGTCCTGGGGCTCGAACCCTGGGCCTGGGCGCAGTGCCTGAGCTCCTTTTTGCTAGCACGCTCCTCCTTTGAGGCACAGCGCCACTTGCAGCTTTTTCTGGTGGTGAATTGGAGTTCGAAGCCTCGCACGCTTTCCTGCCCCGACTGGCTTTGCAGGGCCGTCTTCGGATCTCAGCCTCCTGAGCAGCCAGGGGACCGGGGACCGGGGACCCCTCGTGGGGGCCCTGCCTGCGGCTGCATTGTTAAGGGAACCCAGCACCATCCAAGCCGTGACGGGGCGGCAGAGGTCCGTCCGGGGCCTCGGCTGCCCCCTCCCCGGGACAGCTCCTCACTCCTGGCAAGCGGAGGGAGGGCATCTCCTCTGTGCCCCCTCCCTCCCCGCCCCTCCCACTGGGGGCCGTGGCCAGGGCCGTGGGTCCCCCGGGAGCACCAGGGGAACCTGTTTACAGAGAACTGGGGCGGCCCCGGGGGGACCTGGACAGGTACCCAGAGGCGTCTCCCTGAGGATTCTGGGAGCCTGGCTCCGCCCAGCCCTGCGGAGGGGCGCCCCAGAGCCAGGGCACAATGGAGCGGCCCAGGCCCCGTGCCGGGCAGTGGAATCGAGTACTGGCTTCCTCCCAGTAAAGCAGGGCTGGATGCATGTGCAAATCTGGCCACAGCAAGCCGAGGGGGGGGGGGGCTGTGTGCTGGAGGTGACTCCCCCCTGCCCCTCCTGGCCCATCCGCGTCTCCCTCCTCTGCCGTGGGGATCTGGAGTCCCCCCCCCCCCCGTCCCGGCCCACAGGTGCGAGGAGGTAGGGACTGAGCCTCCGCGTGCCCGGCGTGTTGGTCCCAGGCTGGCAGAGCCCAAGGAGGGGGGCAGAGTGGCCCCTGCCCACTCCCTCCCCAGAGCCGGGCACCCCACGCCCACTTCTCCTCCCCCCAACCCCCCCACGCACCACCCTCCCTAGGAAATGTTGGGGGCAGACAAAGCCAAATCGGCTCCCGGGGCGGGGGGCACCCAGCTGCAGCCAACATCTGGGAGGCCGCGCCATTCACGGTGCCCCAGTGTGGCCCGGTGGTGAGAGCCAAGGTCGGCCGGCGGGGCTGGCTCGGCCCCTGGCACTGAGGGCACACGGGCCCCCAGGCCCGGCCCAGATCCCCGTGGGGCAGCGGGATGGGGGGGGGGCGGCAGGAGCAACCCTCCATGGGCAGGGAGCACCAGGAAATGACCCCGGTGGAGAGGCCTGGCGTTGGAAAGCCAGGCGGAAGGAGCACAGTCTCACCAGTGTGCGCAGCTGGCCAGGGAGGAAGGGGGATGCCCGCCCCCTCCCCCCTGCCTTGTAGACCTCCCCCTCATAGCCATTCCTTCCCTCTTTCCCACCCAGGGCTCTGGGAGCCTGCTCTGCCCACTGGGGGAAGGGGGTGGCGGGGGGTGGGGGGCGCGGAGGGCAGAAGCGGAACCGAGGGTTAATTAAATCACACGGTGAGATCTGTAGAAGCCGGGATGCTCCATTAGGCCCTGCGTGAACACGCGTGCTCGCCTGCCCCGGTTCCCCCCCCCCCCCCCGCCCGTGGCGGGCTCGTGAGCTGGTGTAATTACAGCTCACGCACTCGGCCTCATTAGCTAGCTCCGAAGGCCTCCGGGAGGTGCAGCGGCCCAGGACTCCACTCAACGTGGGTCTCGGGCGCGGAGCCTGCTTCGTCAAGGGACATGCCAGCCTGCCTGGTGGCACCAGGCCCAGATCCTTGCGAAGATTGGGGGGGGGTCATGGGACACAGGGCACGTCAGTGTGACACCAGCTCTGACCTGCCTGGGGTGAGTCCTGGCCTAGCCAGCGCCGAGATGTGGATGGCAGGCTCAGGGCTGCCACCGTCTTCGTCCCGGTGCTCCCGGTGCCTTCCCCTGGTTACCCAGTGACAGTGATGCTTTCCCGTCCTGCCGTCTCCTCTTCCTCCGGGCAGACTCCCAGGAGTGAACGGTGATTGGCTCAGCTCTCTGGGGAGGCCTGGTGATTGGCTGCTTGGAGGGGCGGGTGGCTACCTTTTGATCCAATCAGCCGGGCCCTCCCAGAGGGTGTGGTGACGTTCCCCTGGGGGGGAACCATTTGGGGTCATGGCTGTTGCCGGTTTATCGCCTTCATGTTTGGCCCCTTTCTAATGTCTTGGCCTCCCTTTTGGGGGCCCTGGTCTCATCTGCCATTTCATTGGCATTTCATTCTTCTTATTTTTGAAATCTCTACTACTGGTACTTAACCGGCTTTTCGATGTCCTCTCAGTGAGTGCCAGCCGTGGGGATGGACATGGGTGGAGCTAACTGCGCTAGCATGTGTGATTGGTACGATCGACGTAGATGACTGTTTGGCATCCCGAGTCTTTTGCACTCTGGTGAGAACTTCGGGCCGGCGCTGCCCCTCGGCTCTGAGCAGCTGCTCGCCCAGGACCCGGCGGCCGGTACGCGCTCCGGTACTGCGGGTGCCCATGTGGCTGTGTGCCGTGACGGGAGCTATCTTGTCGTGTCCTTCTCACCGGCAGCTCACCTGTCTCCGGATATTTCGCGGCAGAAATGGTGGGGTGTGAGCAGGGACCGTTGTTCATGACGATCGCTGGGTGTTGGAGGGTCACCGCTGTCTTCCCGTCCTCACACTGAGGCGGGGGGGGGGGGGGGGTCCGGGGGGCTCACTTACCGCCCGTGAGCATAGCGCCACCCCCCCCCCCCCCCCGCAGCTGTCGAAATGGTGCCGCAGGGCGTGGCTTACAACAGCAGGTGTCTTGTTCTTGCACAGTTTCGTAGCCGGAAGTCCAGAGCGGAAGTCCCGAGCGGCCTTCCGCGGCTTGTGGCTGCCGCCTCGGTTTCCACGGCACCGGCTCCGCTCCCCACCTCCCCCTCCGTGTCCTATCAGGATCCTGTCGCTGGATTTAGGCCGCGGTGGGAAGGTGCAGGCCGGACGCCTCCTGGCCAGGTGCCCTGTGTAGCCGTATCTGCGGAGACCGTCTTCGCAGGTCAGATGGCAGGGTCTGGGCGTTGCCGTGTGGACATGTCTTTTGGGGGCCGCCGGTGGCCCGCCACAGCGAGCGTGTGGTGTTGGGGCAGAGAAGAGCGGCAGGGGGTGAGTGCCGGCTGTGCGTTTCTGAGCTCCGACGTGCTCGTGGGAGAGCCGGTCCGCAGAGGCCTCGCCCGGGGGGGGGGGGGGGGCCGGGACGCCCTCCGTGCCTTGGTCAACCCCGATGCCTCCCGGGACGCCAAGTGGGAGGGCACGGGTAGCTAGGCGAGGCTGCCCGGACACAGCTCGGCGATAGTGTCACCAGCGCACACACACACACAGGCATGCACGCACACGCACACACGCACACACACACACACAGAGCAACTACGTGATTGCTTATAACAGTTCTGAGTTGGGCCCAGCTGAGCCTCACACTTCATAAACACTCAATCCCATCACGGCCGTTAGAATTACCATTACGTTTTATCTTCGTGCCCCATGCTTCCGATCATCCTCTGAGGATGACACTGGATAAACTGGGCGGGGGGGGAGGACCCCCTCCAAGGCTACAAAGCAAAGTCACCCAGTGGCGACAGGGCTCCGGCGATGTCGCTGGGTGGGTCAGTCCGGGCTTGCTCTGGCTCCTCGCCCGTCCTTCTTGTCTACGATCACCCAGATCACCCGGATGGCATTCGTCTGGGTTTGTAAATGAGGTTTTCAGGATGTTGTCCTGTCAGCATGTAACTGGAGATGGGCTGTTCCCCAGGGCGGGGAGGGGGGGCTGGGGGGGAAGGGCCCTGGGGCATGGCGAGCAGGCCCGGGCCCCTTGCCGGTGATTGTGTAATCACACGGGAACCTGGGAGCTTGCTAATGGGCCCTGGTGGCCATAAACCGTAATGAAAGTGCTTGTATTGCTGCTTGGTAGGGGGCTGCCCTGGGGTCCCTTCCCCGTAATTAAATTGGGGGTGGTCCTGCTGCTTATCCATCCTGAGACATTCGCTCCTCCCCTCCCCCTCACTCATTTATCCAGCCAGTTACTTGTTTATGACGCCACATATCAGTGCTGGCAGGAAGCTTGCTCCGGTCGGCTCCGGCTAGGAGCTAGGACTCCCGTTCCAGCTCTGGCTCCCAGCAGGTGGCCGGAGGCGGGAGGGGGGGTGGGGCTCCGCGCCCTGGGGAATTCCCTTACCCCTCCTCCCTTGGGTCTTCTCGTCTGTAAAGTGGAGAGACTAATGTCCTAGGCCGTGAGCCTTCTAGCAGGTCGGGAACAGGAACCCTGTGCGCCCCTGGGAAGGCACAGGGTTTGCTCCGGTGGCACTGGCAGGGTCAGACGTGGCGCCCCGTGTGTGTGATCCCGGCTCCTGGGGAGGTGGAAAGGATCTTGGTTTGAGGCCAGCCCAGGCAAGACCCTGAGGACCCGACCCCCCACCCCCAGTCTCAACAAACAAGCTATCTATCATCCTAGCTCAACAGGAGCGATGGCATAGGTGACTCGGTCCAAAACCGGCCTGACTAAAACTCGAGGCCCCATCTGAAAAACTACTGAAGCGAAAAGGGCCGCCGGGCGCGTGGCTGGAGCGGCAGAGCCTCGTAGCAAGCGTGCGAGCCTGAGTTGTTTAAATCTATACTGCCTCTCCCTCCCAGAAAAGATGGCGCTGCCCGGAGGACTCCGGTCCTCGCTGGACCCGCGCCTGCTGCCCGGCTCACACAGGGCCCAGGCCGCGCCCTCCAGACCAGGGCCCCCACGGCCACCAGCCCCACACCCTCAACAAGAGAGAAAGGTGGTAGGTGTGCTGCTGCGGAACCAAGCTTCAGGTGGTTTTGGGGGGGGTGATTATCGATGTAAGGTGTTGCTTCCTGCCTGCGTGCAAGCCGGGGAGAGGCTTGGCCCCCCCAAGGCAGGGTCCTGGCCAGCTCTGCGGTCCCCGAGTGAGGACCACTGACTCGGGGAGGTCAGGACCGGTCACCTCTGCCACCCAGGGTCCTGACTGGAGCCGCCACCCACCTGTGTTCCCCATCACCCCACACACGGGCGCAGAGAGGACCCCACTGAACCGCGCTGTCATCGCTCCCTCCCTTTTCCCTAATCCAATCTGGGCAGGCAGAAGCCGGCGCACTTCTTGTTACTGTTACTGCGGAACCATCTCTCTCCTGACTTGGAGGCTGAACAATCTGCCGGGGCCGTGGGAGCCTGGCCAGGTCCCGCCCCTTGTCATCGTCCTGGGAGTGACATCCCGGTGCCCCAATCATCTGCTCACGTCCGGGAGGGGGCGCCTTCCTGCCGGGTGCAGTAATTGAAGTCCTGATTGCATGGTGCTTCTGATTAGCCTGGCGGCCGGCCTTGGCAGAGTGTACTCCCTCCCCCCCCCCCCGCCCTCTCCACACTGGTCAGCCCTGGCGGCTCCTCCGGGCCTTGGCAGAGTGTACTACCCCCCCCCCGCCCCCTCCACACCAGTCAGCCAAGCGCTGAGCCAGGCCGCTGGGTGGCTCGCTCTGCTCTCTCTCTCTCTCTGCCTGTGAAGGGGCCCTGCCTCCCTCTGTGGGGTGCAATTCAGAGTCAGCGCCTCCTGCTCCCAAGCCGCCACCCCGATGTCTGGGCTGGGCCCTTCCGCTGCAGAGGGGCTGGGCTGGGCTCAGCACCTACCCGCCAGGGTCCCGCACGACCACCCCGGGCCTTGGAACCCAGGTCTTCTCATCCATTGATTATGGTCCTCCCTCCCCGCCCCCCCCCAGGCTTCCGGATTTGGGGGGGTCTTAGGGCCGACACAGTGAACGGATCCCAGCCCGTCGGTGTTGCCATGTCTCCCCACGGTGACCCCGTGAGCAGGTTCCTAATGGACTGGTGGGGCTGGGAAGGCCGGGAGAGGTCACAGGGCTGGCAAGCCACGAATCCAGGGTGTGAACCCCGGGCGCTTGGCCCCCTGCGCCGCCCGAGGGGTGTCGGCGCCCGCGGGGCGTGGGGCGGCGGGGGCCGCGCGTGCGTTTCCCCTCGTGGACGGGGCCTTGCTGGGAGGACCGTGCTCTCCCCGGCCGGAGGCCTGGTGCCCCTGCGGGTTTGGGGGGGTCTGCCGTGCTCGCTCCGCCCTGTGGCGGTGCGTGGGCCGTTGGGCGGCGGCGTGGGCCAGTCCGCGCGCGGGTCCTCCGGCGTCGTCCTTCCTCGTTCCAGGCAGTGAAGTCTGTTAATCCGTCCAGGCCTGGCCACGGGCCTGGCGTCAGGGCTGCCGGTCCCGCGGATGCCGCGGCGCCCCAGGTGCCGGGCTGGACTGGGCCGGGCGGGCGCAGTCCTGACTCGGATGCGATGCCGAGAAACAGAGCTGACCGCAGTCAGCTTGCCGCGTGGACTCAGGGGGCCTCACCGGGCCCGGGGGTGCTGATCCCTGCGGGCCTGGGGGATGCGCGTGCGCCGTGACAGATTAAAGCACGTATTCTGTGCGCGCGCCATTCCGGGGGCTTGAGCTCAGGGTCGGGGTGCCGTTCCCCGAGCCGCTTTGCCGAAGGCTGGCGCTCTGCCCCCCTGAGCCACAGCTCCGCTTCTGGTTTTCCGGTGGTTCATGGGAGATAAAGAGTCTCACAAGACGTTCCTGCCCCGGCTGGCTTCGAACTGCAGTCCTCAGATCTCAGCTCCCCGAGTAGCCGGTGAGCCACCGGTGCCTAACACATTTTTTTTTTGTTGTTGCACAGAATCATGGGTTTCCCGTGACGTTTCCACGCGTGCTGCATCTTGAACACAGTCACTTGCGGCTCCCCTCTCCCCCTCCTCCCACTCCAACCCCCCTCCCCACCTGCCTCTCTTTTCTCTTTCTACTCCCTCTTCTTTCTTCTCCTTTAAAAAAAAAAAAACTTCAGCTTCTTCATAGGAGAGAAAGCGTGATCGCTGTCTTTCTGAATGTGACTTATTTAACGTGGCGCCTGTTTTCCAACACAGGACACGATTTCATTCTTCCTTCTGGCTCAGGAATGCTCCCTGGTGTGCACAAGCCCCGCGTGGGCTCCGGCTTTCTGCGGTGGGGTGGAGTGTGCAGGTGTGTCTGTGGCGTGGGGGCTGTATTCCTTTGGGTCTGCACCCGGGATGGTGGGGTCGGAGATTTTCCAGGCGGCTGGTACGGCGCCGTGGGTGCCTGGGCATCCGCTCCCTCGACGTCGCCAGGGACCGCGCCTCTACTTCCCGAAGCCTCAGTCTCCCGGTCTGCGAGGGCTGAGGGCGGCGCCCGCCTCTCCTCGGAACGAGGTCGTAGACGTGCGATGCTTGTGGATGGCACGAGACGGGAGCCACGGCGAGGGGCCCCTGGGCACGGGCGGGGGTTGGGAGGTCCGAGGACCCGCGGGCAGCAGTCCCGGGGGGCGGGGAGGGCGCGAGGCCGTAGGCGCGGCGTGGGGTGGACGGGACCCGGCTGGCCCAGGACCGGGCTTGTGTCGGGCGTGGGGCGTGGGGCAGCCGGGCCGGGCCTGCCTGCGCCCCAGGGGGAGCCCCAGACGGCTGTAGCGGGGGAGGGGGGAACGAGGGAGGACGGAGGTGGGCAGGAGCAGGGCAGGGCCTGCGGCTCTGTGCCAGCCCCGGCGTCCGGCGGGGACAGGGCAGCCCCGAGCAGACCGGCCCGACGCGGGGGTGCGGTGGACGCACCGACGCCATGAGACCTGAAGGGGCAGGGAGCCCGGGCCTCGGGGGGACCCCAGCGCGGGGAGGCCGGAAGCCAGCCCGGCCCCCGGCCCGTCCTGACCCGCGCCGTCGGTGCGCGTCTGCGTCGGGCCAGCGTGCTGCTTCTCCCGGCCGGGGACCGTCGGCGCGCGCATCTCCACGTTCCCGGCGGAGAGGCTGAGACTCGGCGGGCCGACGTGGCCGGCCCGAACCCCACAGCCCCCTCCCTCCCCGCTCCCCGTGACCTCGCCACCTCCCACGGCCTCCCCCCCACCCCGCCAGGCGGAGTCACCGATGTCGCCGTCACCACCGTCGTCCTCACCCGGCGGCTTCAAGGGCGGGCGGCACACCGTCTTCTCCCGGGCAGTTCTGTCGCTCGGTTCTGCCCCTGCCGCCGCCTCGTTGAACCCCCAGGGTCCCCAGGCAACCCCGGTGTCCACTTCCGAGATTGGGGGAGGGGACACCCGGAGCAGCCCAGCCCAGGGGCCAGAGGGCGCGGGGACCTCCGGGCTCATCCGTGTGGCTGCGAACCGCAGGACACGAGGGCGAATCACGCCCGCGGCTCTCTCCGGGTCTCGTGTCCGGAAGCTGGAGTTTTGGATCGCCGCCAGGCCCACGCTTTGGGCCTAGGACGGTGCGTCAGGCCCGGCCATTGGCCCCAATGTACCCAACACAGTCACGGCTCACGGGCGGCGGACGGCTGCGGACGGCGCGTCAGTACGTGGGGTAGACGGTCCGCGCGCAGCTCCCGCGAGACCGCCCCCGGAAGTGACCCCCGCGGCGCGAGCTGCCCGTTCCTGTCGTGACCGCCCGGCACCGCTCGGCCTGCCTAGCCGGGTCTCGTAGGCATTTTGATAACAGCGTTCTTTTCCCCAGCAGTGAAAATAATGTACACATTATATGCGACACCACATACCGAGTTGTGTACGATGAACAATATCGTGTACCCATCAAACCGGTGTATCCATCAGATCGGTGCTCCTCGTCATTGATTCCCCAAGGAAGCTATTGAAGAGAATGTCGCTTTGGAAAAGCCGGAACACATCTTCTAAAAAGTAAGGTGGAGAACGGTGATTTGGAGCCGACCACCCTGAAGCGAGCTCTGTGGGTGTTCTGAATTTGCTGCTGCTTTTCCCCCCGGCTTGTGGACTTAATGAGGCTGTGATCACTGGTCTATAGAATTAAAACATCCCGTGTGCGACTTTATATCCCGTTCCCTCTCCCGCCAGGGGTTTGGCCTCCGTGCTGCGGTAGGATCTGCTGTCTGCCAGCGTGTCTCCACAGGCTGGGAGAGGGAGGCCGGGCTGGCCCACCCGGAGGTTCACCGTGAAGCCTGGAGGGAGGGGCGCCCTGGTAGGACACGGGTGTGCCCCCTTCCTGGGCCGGAGGTGGGCCCTGCTCTGGTCTGCCAGTGGCCGTTGCTTGGGCACAGGCAGATGGTGTTCTAGGACGTGCTGCGTCTCCAGTTATATTAGAAACGGCGTGCGCAGGAGCGCCCCATGCTCCCGGCGTCACGAAGGAGCCCGCGTGGGAAGTAGTCCCGTATTTCGTGGTCCCGGGCGGGCGGGCGGGCTTGCGGGTGAGGTCTGGCGCTGGCTGGAGCCGTGCGGCAGGGCGCCAGGCCCCAGAGGCCCATCCCGGCCCCCGGAATGTCCCGGCTGGTTGTCTCTGTGACCCGTCGAGTCCCGGAATGTTGGCATGGAAGGGGATCCCCGTGTTCCCATGCCGAGTCTGGGCCTGGAGATGGGAGTGTCGATTCTCTCCAAGCACACGCCCATGCAGGAGGGCCGGCCCTGGGTGTCGAAGAGCCCGGGTACTGGGCGGCTCACTAACAGAGGTCCTGGACGCCGGGGTCGCGCGGGCTGAAAGGGGGCGAGGTGGGGGTGCGGAGGGGGAGGGGTCCCGGGGGGCCGGCCTGTAGGTGACCTCGGGGGAGATGGGTCAGTCCCCGACAGGACTGGGTACCTGGCGCTAATGTGGGGGAGGGGTCTCGTTCACCCACAGCTGTGTTGGGAGGGGCTGGCCGGTCCTGGGTGGCCAGACATGTCCCCCCCCCACAGAGGGCTCCAGGAAGCGGGGTGAGGCTGCCCCTGGGTGGCCCTCTCCCCCAGGCAGTGCAGTCTGGGCGCTGTGGTGCTCCCCGCCCTTCCCCGGGCCCGGCCTCCCGCCCAGCGAGGCTCTAGGGAGGCAGCCGTTCTCCACTGCGTCTTGGCCCTTGGGCCCCGCTGTCTCCTCCCTGAAGTGACCTCCAGGGTGGGGGTGGGGGGCGGCCCGGTGCTCCCCTTGCCCTCCCGGGTCCCCGGTGGGTGCCCCAAGGCAGAGTGCCGGGCTGAGCTGTGTCACGTGGACTCCCCGGAAACCTGCAGGGCTTGTGGGGGGGAGGGAGGCAGGAGGTTGACGAGTGAACCCTGTCCTTAAAGTCAGACATCCTGCCTGGCCCCCCCCCCCGTCCCCTCCTGCCCAAGTGACCCTCCCCCCGTCTCTCCCCCCTAGCCGACATCATCTCCACCGTCGAGTTCAACCACACTGGAGAGCTCCTGGCCACGGGGCGACAAGGGCGGCCGGGTTGTCATCTTCCAGCGGGAACCGGAGGTGCGTAGCGGGGAGGGAGGGAGGGAGGGGGGGCCTGGCAGGGGTGGGGGCGGGGGGCTGGCTCCCTGCAGCGGGAGGGAGGATGCGGGGGCGGGGGGGGCTGCGGCTGGCAGGTGCAGAGGGGAGTCCTGGCCTGCGCACACAGCCCCGTTGGCTGATGGCTTGGTGCACCTGCAACCCCAGGAAAACCTTAGCATTTCTCTTTAAGGGGTCTGTGCGTACGTGTGTGTGTGTGTGTGCACACGCACATGTCCATGTGAGCACACACGCACGCCAATCCTGGGCTTGGAGCTTGAACTCGGGGACCCGAGCTGGCCTTCAGCTTTTTTTTTTTTTTAAAAGGCTGGCGCTCTACCACTTGAACCACAGCCTCATTTCTGGCGTTTTGCTGGTTGATGGGCGATGAGAGTCTCGTGGGCTTTCCCGCCCGTGCCGGCCTCAAGCCGTGCCCCTCAGGGCTCAGTCTCCCGGGAGCACGGGGCTGGTCCCCCGGCTCTGCTTCCCTCCCGCGGCCCCTCCCCACCACGCTGCCACGGGGGAGGAAGTGAAATGGAGGCGAGCCCGTGGCGGGACCGGAAGCGTTGCCAGAGCGAGGCTAAAAATAGATCCTTTGCCACAATGAACAGAAAAACTCCCGCGCCGCGCCTGCGTGGTGGGAGAACCCGTGGGTCGCCGGTGCCGGTTCACGTTGCCGTGGAAACCAGCTCGGCCCGGGGAAGCTGTTCCTGACGCGTCCTCCCGCGGGACCCGGCGCCCCCCTGTCACGGGGCCGGAGCTGCGCCCGGGGGGGGGGGGGGGGCCGTGCCGTCCAGAGCCGCGCAGGGCCGTCGGGGGTGCGGTTCTGTGTGGGGTCCGGTGTGGCAGACGTCCCGAGGACTGTGTGCGTGACCCCCACTGCGAGCCACGCCCCCGCCGGACCCGCGGCGCTAGGAACGGGTCAGGGCTGACGCGGTGGTCACGCCCCGCGAGAGGAAGCCTCCGTCAGCGTCCGGCGCAAAGTGGGGGCTCCAGCCGGCCGCACCGAGGACGAGGTGGGCCGCGGCCACGCGCCCAGCCCCGGGTCACGTCGGGCCGCGCTCGCTCCCGCCGGCCGGTTGGAGGGCCGTCAGTCCCCCGGGCGGTGTGGGCCGGCGGGCGGCCCCGTTCCCTGCTCTGCCCCGGCCTCCCCGGGCCTGTCCTGAAGCTCAGCGGCCCCTCGGTCTCCTTGCAGAGTAAAAATGCACCTCACAGCCAGGGGGAGTACGACGTGTACAGCACGTTCCAGAGCCACGAGCCCGAGTTCGACTATCTCAAGAGCCTGGAGATAGAGGAGAAGATCAACAAGATCAAATGGCTCCCGCAGCAGAACGCGGCTCACTCGCTCCTGTCCACCAATGGTGAGGCCTCCCGGGGGGTGGGGTGGTGTGCGTGTCACACCTGTGCACGCAGGTGCGTACGCGTGCATGCACGCAGGCAGGTGTGCAGGTGTGCGCTCCTGCAGCAGAGCATGGCCCGCTCGTTCCTGTCTACTGAGGGTGCAGTCAGTCGCCTGGTGTGTGTGTGTGTGTGTGTGTGTGTGCAAGACAGAGAGACTGATGGAAGGAGTCGGCTCACGTGATCGTGGGAGCCGGCGAGGCCACAGCCTGCAGGGCAAGCCCCGGGTGCGAGGCCAGGAAGAGCTTCCGTTCACGTCGGAGGGCCTGGCCGTGGGTCTGCCCGCTCTCCAGGCCTTCAGTGGGTTAGACGTGGCCCACTCCCGTCACGGGTTAGACGTGGCCCACTCCCGTCACGGAAGGTCACCTGCTTGCTTCAACCTCAGCTTAAAATTAAAAAACAAACAAACCACCCAACAGCCCTTGGCGGCAGTGCCTGAGCCGCAGGTAACAGGTGCTGCACACAGTTCGCCATCCCGGCCCCCGGGGGCTTTATCTTGGGATGCTCTTGGCGGGATGAGAACAGATGGGGGGTCCTGGGGTGTCAGACCCTCAGGCCAACGCTGTCACCTTTGGGATCCAACACGAGGAAGGGCCGGAGTGGACAGGTTCTGCACGCACACACACGCACGCACACACACGCACGCACACGCTCAGGCTTTGTCCGCCTGCGGGGCGCACACAGTGGGAGGTGTCACTGGTCCTCGGCTTCCGACTGGGTGGGGTCGTGCGGCCGGCCGGCGTGGGGCGTCCGCCCTCCGCGTCCCGGTGGCAGACGCGCGGCACGTCTCGTTCTTCTTCCAGACAAAACGATAAAATTATGGAAGATTACTGAGCGAGACAAAAGGCCGGAGGGCTACAACCTGAAGGACGAGGAAGGGAAGCTGAAGGACCTGTCCACGGTGACGTCGCTGCAGGTGGGCGCGGGGGGGGGAGGGGAGGGGCCCGGGGCGGGGGAAGGGGTCCCCCCGGGCAGCGCTCCTTCCCTTTTAAACCCCGGGGATGTCAAGGCGCCTGGGGGGAGGGGCCACCGCTTCCTCCTCAGGTGGCTGTGCGTGTTCCCCGCTCCGGGACTCAGTTTCCTCACCGGTGAAATAGAGATGGAGGGGGTACCCCGTGTTCCTCGGAGCGGGATGAGGTCACGGGACTCCGAAGTGCTTTCTACCTGCAGTAATCTGACGCGCCTGCCCGTCATCCTAGTAGGAGGCTTGAGGTCTGAGGATCGTGGTTCAAAGCCAGCCTGGGCAGGAAACCCCACGAGACTCTTTATTTCCAATAAACTACTAAAAAAAAACAAAGAAACAGGAGTGGAGTCGTAGCTTAAGCGGTAGAGCTCCATCCTTGAGCGACAAAGCTCAGGGACCGCGCCCAGACCCCGAGTTCAAGCCCCAGGACCAGCACACACACCAAAGCTGAGGCCCCCAAAGAGGCGCCTCTCCTGACCCCCTCCCTCCCTCCCCCTCCCCCCCCCCCAGGTGCCAGTGCTGAAGCCCATGGACCTCATGGTGGAGGTGAGCCCCCGGAGGATCTTTGCCAACGGCCACACCTACCACATCAACTCCATCTCGGTCAACAGCGACTGCGAGACCTACATGTCGGCGACCTGCGCATCAACCTGTGGCACCTGGCCATCACGGACCGCAGCTTCAGTATCCTGCGCCCCGGCCTCCCGCGGCAGGGCTCCCGCGCTGGGTGGGCTCGGCGGCCAGCAGGCCGCCTTGGGGTCTTTGTTTCCCTTCTTCAGGGAGAGGCGAGCTCGTCCGGGGTGTGGCTGGGGCCCAGGTGTGGAATCACGTGCCTGCTGATGAAAACGGGGCGTGCGTGTGCGCATGCGTGCTGGTACTGGGTCTCGGGTGCCTGGGTGCTGCCTGCCCCTTAGCACTTTTGCTCAAGGCTGGTGCTCCGCTGTGTGAGCCACGGCTCTGGTTCTTCCCTCTCCGTGGTTCGTCGGCGGTAGGAGCCGCACGGACTTTCCTGCCCGGGCTGGCTTCAGACCGGGGTCCTCAGATCGCAGCCTCCTGAGCGGCTAGGCTGACCGCCCGAGCCCCCGTGCCCGGCTGGAGGCTCGTTTGCGCTGGGAGGGCGACGGAGGGGCGGCTGGGCCCCGGAGCCTGGGCCGCGCTGAACGCGGATGCTGTTGGCCGCGTGCACCGAGGTCCTCTCCGGCCCTGACCCAGTGTGTGTGTGTGTGTGTGTGTGTGTGGAGGCGTCCCGCCCTCTCCAGCAGGACCCGGTGCGTCCGCGGGGCTGGGGGGTTGGACGGGAAGCCTGGCACCGGGGGTGCCGGCTGTCCTCGGGGCGCCTCTGGTTCCCGGCCCGCCGTCACCCCACGACTCGGCTTTGCACGCAGGACCTCGGGGGCCGGCCTCGGCCCTGGGGCACGTACCTCTGTGGTGGACGAGTACCCCACTCGTGTGGCGGGGTGTTCGGGGATCCCTAGAAGCCTCCGGAGCTGCGCCTGGTCCTGGGCCATGGCCCGGCCGCCCCCCCCCCCCCCGGGTGTCCCCTCGCGTCCCCTGGCGAGTCCCGCCAGGCCGTGGTGGAGAGGCCAGCGGCGGGCCGTGAGGGCGGCTCCGCGCTCAGAGCCTCCGCGGCCCCCCGGCGGCCCAGCGCGACGGGGCCTCAGGGAGCGGGGGCTCCGTGGTGTTCCGCGGGGGGGATCGGGACTCGGGGCTCCCGCCACGGCGTGGATCCCGCCACGGCCCCCGTCCCTCTGTGAGCTCTGCGGGGGGTGGGGGAAGGAAACAGCCGCTAAGGAGGGAAGGGCGTGAACGGGGGGAGCGAGATGGGGGTGCTGCCTGAAGACAGGGCCCCGGCTTTGCCTGGGGAGGGCGGGGGGCTCTTAGGCCATCAGTCCTGCTTCCTCCCAGGGACGGGGGGGCGGCGCGGGAGGGGGCCCAGAGGTGGCTGCAGATGCCCTTGCGCCCCTGCCAGGGTGCAGCAGGTGCAGGCACGCAGCAGGGGTGGATATAATAGACACAGGGTCGCGGCAGGGGCGGGGTGTATACAGGAGGCCCGGGCACGCAGCAGGGGTGGGTGGGTGTATACAGTAGGCACGCGGCAGGGGTGGGTGGGTGTATACAGTAGACCCGGGCACGCGGCAGGGGTGGGTGGGTGTATACAGTAGACCCGGGCACGCGGCAGGGGTGGGTGGGTGTATACAGTAGGCACGCAGCAGGGGCGGGTGTATACAGGAGGCACACGGCAGGGGCGGGTGTATACAGTAGGCCCGGGCACGAGGCAGGGGCGGGTATATACAGTAGGCCCGGGCATGCGTCAGGGGCGGGTGTATACAGTAGGCCCGGGGCACGAGGGCAGGGGCGGGTGTATACAGTAGGCCCGGGCACGCGGCAGGGGCGGGTGTATACAGGAGGCCCGGGCACGAGGCAGGGGCGGGTGTATACAGTAGGCCCGGGCACGAGGCAGGGGCGGGTGTATACAGTAGGCCGGGCACGAGGCAGGGGCGGGTGTATACAGGAGGCCCGGGCACGCGGCAGGGGCGGGTGTATACAGTAGGCCCGGGCACGCGGCAGGGGGCGGGTGTACACAGTAGGCCCGGGCACGCGGCAGGGGCGGGGTGTATACAGGAGGCCCATGCACGCGGCAGGGGCGGGTGTATACAGTAGGCACGCGGCACACGGCAGGGGCGGGTGTATACAGTAGGCCCGGGCACGCGGGCAGGGGCGGGGTATATACAGGAGGCCCATGCACGCGGCAGGGGCGGGTGTATACAGTAGGCACGCGGCACACGGCAGGGGCGGGTGTATACAGTAGGCCCGGGCACGCGGCAGGGGCGGGTGTATACAGGAGGCCCATGCACGCGGCAGGGGCGGGTGTATACAGTAGGCACGCGGCACACGGCAGGGGCGGGTGTATACAGTAGGCCCGGGCACGCGGCAGGGGTGGGCGGGTGTATACAGTAGGCACGCGGCAGGGGCGGGTGTACACAGTAGGCCCGGGCACGCGGCAGGGGCGGGTGTATACAGTAGGCCTGGCATGCGGCAGGGGCGGGTGTATACAGTAGGCACGCGGCAGGGGCGGGTGTACACAGTAGGCCCGGGCACGCGGCAGGGGCGGGTGTATACAGTAGGCACGCGGCAGGGGCGGGTGTACACAGTAGGCCCGGGCATGCGGCAGGGGTGGGTGGGTGTATACAGTAGGCACGCGGCAGGGGTGGGCGGGTGTATACAGTAGGCACGCGGCAGGGGTGGGCGGGTGTATACAGTAGGCACGAGGCAGGGGCGGGTGGGTGTATACAGTAGGCACGCGGCAGGGGTGGGTGGGTGTATACAGTAGGCACGAGGCAGGGGCGGGTGGGTGTATACAGTAGGCCCGGGCACGCGGCAGGGGTGCAGCCATCCCGGCCGGAGCTGGAGGGCCGTCATCGGGGGTGGGCAGGTGCTGGTCAGCCGTGAGGCCCGTGGGCGGACACGGGAGAGAGGGCGGCAGGCGTGCGGGGCGGCCGGGTCCTCGGGGTGGGGGTGTGTGTGTGGGGGGGTGCTGAGCCCCGGGTCCTCGGGGCTGGGGGGTGTGTGTGTGGGGGGGTGCTGAGCCCCGGGTCCTCGGGTCTGGGGTGTGTGTGGGGGGGGGGTGCTGAGCCCCGGGTCCTCGGGGCGGGGGGGGGGTGTGTGTGGGGGGGTGCTGAGCCCCGGGTCCTCGGGGCGGGGGGGGGGGTGTGTGTGGGGGGGTGCTGAGCCCCGGGTCCTCGGGGCTGGGGGGTGTGTGTGTGGGGGGGGTGCTGAGCCCCGGGTCCTCAGGGCTGGGGGGTTGTGTGTGTGGGGGGGTGCTGAGCCCCGGGTCCTCGGGGTGGGGTGTGTGTGTGGGGGGGGGGTGCTGAGCCCCGGGTCCTCGGGGTGGGGGGTGTGTGTGTGGGGGGGTGCTGAGCCCCGGGTCCTCAGGGCTGGGGGGTTGTGTGTGTGGG
>NC_063176.1:53343420-53343782 GCF_023159225.1 Perognathus longimembris pacificus | reverse complement strand
TACATTAACAGAAAACAGAAACTTTTTACTAAATCCAAGAACTCACACACAAAAAAAATTTTTACACAAATGCTTACTGACTATAAGCAATTATGCAAAAATACAAAATAGATGCTGATTTAAGTGAAACCTTACAAATATTACAAATGTAATAAATTTTACTGATTATATGCTTTAGAATGATTTGTGACTCATATAATGTCAATTTTTAGATGACAGTAATAAGTGTTAAATAAATTTGACACCAATTTATATACATTTTAAGTGCAGCAGAACAAACAAAATCCAATTAGTCATGTATTATTTCTCTAATTTTTTAAGTGAAGAAAAATGAATTGAATTTCCATAATTACTTATGCTGA
>NC_063176.1:53302803-53342920 GCF_023159225.1 Perognathus longimembris pacificus | reverse complement strand
GGAAACAGTCAGGCAGACAAAGATTCAAATATGGCTCCACCATTATAGCTTATGATTATTTGATCATCATTCAGAGCTCAATTAACCTACAAGCAGCATTTAGAAAGAAATAATGAAGAAATCACTTGATCCCTGAGGTCCTTGGGGGTCCGTGTGATCAAGCAAATCATCTGGACTTTACTTTCATATATTAAATCAAGTAGCTTTTTTTTTTTTAACTGTTTCTGGGCTATTTACCACTGTTTTCCAGAGTTCTAAGTATTTTAATGAACTTTTAGGAAAAGCATTTAAGTTGTTATTTGTCATAAGTGCTTTAGCATTCATCATACACAGAGTGATCACAAGAAAAAGTCACTGAACTACTTCTAAATGAATTAAAGTTTAAAAATGGAAAAAAGATAATGAAGTCATTTTAGCTGCATGGTTAGGGGAGAGGGTAAAGGATACTGAGAAAAAAATGTTGTTTGTTGCTTCTAACCAAACTACTCGTGCTTTAATTTATAAATTTATATTCTGTTAAACATGTGAATCAGACAGCAATTTATAATGGCATTTTTAAATTCGTGTGAATTAGAGTGCAATTTATAATGTAATGGCATTTTTAAGTTCTTGACAACTGGCATTTATATTTGTTTCGTGGCCTCTGTTTAGGAATAGTGAAAGTGTATAGGAATCCTCAATAATTGACAACACAATTTTAAAATAATACCAAGAACCACTATTGTAAGTGGAGTGTTTTTAGCAATGAATACAGAGCCCTGAAAAAACTTTTAAAAGTACAAAATGATATGGCCAGAATGTCAATCCATTAATTAGCCACCAATGAAACACCAGTTCCCAACCAAAAGGAAAGAGTAAAGTTTCTTCAAGGGTACCATAATTTTGCAAAAAGTTAATTCTTCAACTTCTTCCATAGACATTGATTTATATGCACAACCTATTTTCAAAGTTTTCAGGGATATTCACATTGAATGCATAAATGGGGAAGTTCTTGGGTAAGAAATAATTGTAGGAAATACATTAATTTTTAAATAAAAAGTTCAAGACCATCACCTGTGACTGTTCTAGTTCTGCTTTGTTTAATTTGATGCCAAGGATTTCTGCAGCAACTTTCTGAAAACACAGGAAGACCTACATAATAAAAATAAGTTCAAATTATTTTAAACAAGCATGCTTACCTTCAAGTAAATTAAACTTTTTTAAAAAAATTGATAAACAGCAGGATTTGCACAAATATGATGTATTAGAGGATTCAAAAAATAGCTTTATTTGTCATATATGGCAGCATACTAACATAATTTGAAAGATCAAACCATAATTTGAAAATCCATGCAGTTTACTGAGTCTAAACTTACAATTATCCCTTAAAAACATTTTTTTTTTTTTGGCCAGTCCTGGGCCTTGGACTCAGGGCCTGAGCACTGTCCCTGGCTTCCTTTTTGCTCAAGGCTAGCACTGTGCCACTTGAGCCACAGCGCCACTTCTGGCCGTTTTCTGTATATGTGGTGCTGGGGAATCGAACCTAGGGCCTCGTGTATCCGAGGCAGGCACTCTTGCCACTAGGCCATATCCCCAGCCCCAGCCTTAAAAACATTTTTAAACAAGGAAATTAGAGCTGCTTTAAAAAGCAAAACAACAATGAACATATCTACTAGCATAATGAATACCTAGAACTCCTGAAGAAAAGAAAATAATCTATATTACTCTGCTTTTCAACTACCAATATTCTGATGGTCTTCTGAGCTGGGTTTAGTCTGTTTTAAAAGGTCTTCATTTCCAACCCATCAACTACCTTTCTAGGCTTCTTTTCAATTTCAACAAACTCCCCATATTGCATGAGTGAAATAACTGTAGTACTCCACACTGTATTTTAATCCATTCAGGGTAAAGGAGCAATACACCGCATTCTAGTTAAAGAGAAACTTAAAAATACTTTTCTCTAAGCAGCACTCATACCTGGTAAGCTGATGCCAAGCATACTATGATTCCCAGGGCCCCTGTCCTGGCCCATATGGCAGTGTGACTTACTTTTGCCTCCTAAGTATCCTACTACAATACTCCTAGTCCTACTCATGACTGCTTACGGAGTAGTTATCAAAACTTTACTAATTGAATTTTGAATTTTTTTTTTTTTTTTTTTTTTTTTTTTGGCCAGTCCTGGGCCTTGGACTCAGGGCCTGAGCACTGTCCCTGGCTTCTTCCCGCTCAAGGCTAGCACTCCGCCACTTGAGCCACAGCGCCGCTTCTGGCCGTTTTCTGTATATGTGGTGCTGGGGAATCGAACCTAGGGCCTCGTGTATCCGAGGCAGGCACTCTTGCCACTAGGCTATATCCCCAGCCCCAGAATTTTGAATTTTAATCAAAAAGAAATGTTCATTCCTGAAAGGTTTGTTATTTTATCCCCCTCCCCCCAAAATGATATATTTAAGTTCAGTGATAGTTAAAGTTCAAGGACCTACAAAAAACTAGTGTGGTGGAGTGAAGAGAAATAAAGGAGGGTGAAAACTAGTAGAGCGAGGGAAGGGGTGACTGTAAAAAGAAATGTACTCCTTATCTGACTTACATGTAACCCTTCTGAACACCACTTTTACAGTAACAATTCTGAAAGGAAGAAGTATTTTTCAAATTTCTTATAAAATAGAAGAGAGAGTCATTAGTTAAGAGAAGGGAAGAAGATGTTCTGAACATCTGAGGAGAGACGCGAAGCTATGGAAGTCATTTGGGAAGGCATGAGACCAAGGGCCCAGCAACTATGACCTAACTACACCGCTGCCTTGAGGGCTCACTTGAGGTTGGTGACTATAAATTCAAACTGACATCTATAGCACACCTCTGTGTCTTCTGTGCTCATGTGTTTTGTTAGAGGTGCACTTGTAGAAAAGCACATGCTTGGTCTGCAGAAGAATTAAGATTTGGCTAGGTATATTTCACAGAGTGACAGAGGAAGAGAAAGAAAGGGAACTGAGGATGTACGCATGACAATCATTTTGCCTTACCATGAGATCTAAATTAGGAAGAGGACAAAATGAGAACATAGACCATTAGGGACTTCCAAAAAGATATTAGGAAGTCTTTTAGGGAATTTAAGAAAATGGTCGAACTGTCAAAAAATGTACTTGAAATTTTAACTATAATATTACGTTCAAAACTTAGAAACAACCTCCCTATCTAACAATAGGGACAAGACTAAACATATTTTTGAACATGTATTTAAAGGATTATTAGACCTACCTGGTAGTGAGAAATTTTCCCGCAGGTAAAAATGTTTTTAAAGTAAGACACAAAATTACTTATACATTATGATCTTACTTTTTATTTTGGGGATACCAGTGAGCCCTGGAATGTCACTGCCTTGGGTCACAAAACTGTTTCTACCACTTAAGAGCTGTGTCAGCGGGCCGGTTAGCTAACCTCCCTGAGATTCGTTTAGTCAATGGAGACAGTAAGCGATGGATGCCATCTGCTGCAGGCCACAGCGCTAACCGCTGGTGAGCACCAGGAAAGAGAGGCCATTGGGATCTCGTGAGGCTCAGTGGTCATCTCTGGATGTTGTAATTATCCATGTTTCCTCTGCCTTGTAATTCTCTGCATGTTTAACTTCCTTAAATTAAGAAAGTTTTACTATAACGATCAAAGAAATATAACCATAATAAATATATTACTCTAATCAAGATTCTTCATGTCTTCAATAAGAATGAATTTCTTCCAAAAGTTAAGAGAAACATTATTCCTAGGAATGTTATAAAATAAAAGTGAAACATCACTTATAGTATGTAATACTTGTTATTTTACTCACAGAGTCTCCTGTCTTGGCTGAGACAAAATGGCTACTAAAACCATTTTCTTGGCAATATCGGAGATGTTTCTCAGGTTTTACTGTTCTCATATGCTCCAAATCAACTAAAAAAGAGAAAATCCAATATTACAGTAAATAAAACATTCCTAACATGCTTAAATTTGACTTATTACTTTCTTATACTCCAGTTTAGACATTAGCTATGTAATTTTAACTTCTTTATTGTTCAATGTCCACATTTATAAACTATGAATAATTTTTTATATATATGTATACATACATATATGTATCTAATGGTTTTTTTTCAGAAACATTCCATGAATGATGAACGAAAGCCAGCACATAAATGCTCAAAAACTGAGTTATCAGACTGGGCACTACGGGGCATGCCTGTAGTTTCAACTGCTCAGACAGATGTCTGCAAGGTAGTGATTCAAGGCCAGCCTGGACAGAAAGTAAGCAAGACCAATCAGCTAACCAGTGTGGTAGGTCACATCTGTGATCCCAGCTATGTGGGAGACACAGGTAGGAAAGTCCCCACGTCTAAGGCCAATCCTGAGCAAAAAGGACAAGACTGTACCTAAAAATCAAGGAAAGCAATAAAGAGTTAAGGGCATGGCTAAAGTGGCAGAGAGCTTAGCAAGCATGAGGCCCTGAGTTCAAACACCAGTAACAAACAACAATACAAGATGGAGAGGATTTCCTCAGAAATACAGTAACATGTTATAAAATGTTAGGCTATCTTAGAGGTCTTTTAAAATATTTGTATAAACCTATGGGGGGAAAAAAACATCAATTTTACTAAGATGGGAAGAAGAATGCCAACTGAAAAAAATGTATACTTTTCAGATACATTAGAAGTTTTTCTAAATTTTATTGTCAAAGTGATGTACAGGGGGGTAACAGTTTCATACATAAAGCAGTGAGTATATTTCTTATCCAACTTGTTACCTCCTCCCTCATTTTCCTCCTACTTTCCTCCCTTCCCATTTACTCCCCCCCCACCATGAGTTACACAGTTGGTTTACAACATATAGTTTTTTTAAGTATTGCTGTTGCCTTGGTTCATCGTTTATCCTTTTTCTCTCCATTTTGACGTTCCCCTTCCCTTCCCTAGTTCCAATAAGCATATGTACAATGCCCAGGGTACCAAGATCAGTAACAGGGACATCAGAGTTGTAAAACCCTGGGGAAGAAAGACCAAAGAAAATGGCGTAGTTTCACATGGTAGGTTGAAAATAACAATGACAATGATAAGCCACTTTTTTCCATAACTTGGAGTTTGTTTCACTTAGCATCATCTTATGTGTTTATATGTACCAGCTATTGAGCTATTATGATCTTCTGCTAGGATTATCCTAGACATGTACTAGTTATTCCCAATGAGGGGGAAACCAGATAGTATTTTTTTTTTAATGAGAATCTGTAATAATGACAAGAGCTAGTACTGGCTTTCTGAAAACCAATTTGGAAATATGTGTTTGATCTTATTTTTTAGTCTGTGACCAAGTAACACACCTTGGAAGGGTTTAATGTGGATAAAACACAGGGATGTATAATAAGAATTATAAATTAAAATTTTTAGAGTTGTGTGTAGAATAAAAAATACTCAAACCAATAAAAATCTCTTGAAGTAGTTACACAGTTAAATTACAGTACAATTAAATAACACAATACTCTGGGAAGTAAAAGTAATAGACTTAAGCACTATTAAGTGAAACATGTAATCATACAAGATGTTAAACTTAGAGTAGAAAACTTTACATACAGTAAAACTGTAAGAATGTTATATGTGTAAGTATGCAATCCAATAAGTAAATAAATGACAGAGAAAAGTTATACAAATTTTTAAATTAAAATAGAAAGGAATCAAATTAAAAAACTGACAGCTTTTCTTTTGGTCTAGCATTTCAAGGATGTATATATAGTGGGCAGTCTAGAGAGGCTATGTCTCCCTCTGGGACACAGGATAGGTTTATTTATTGTCTGGTATAATAAAGGTGATATCTCCTTCCAGAGTAAAGATGATGGATTATATACAAGAAGTCCCATATGAGAAATAACTTTTTTCAACTTCTCAACTGTTTGTATTAAAGCAAATGTAAAAGAACCCTGGGCTGAATGTACCCACGGTCCTTCAATTATTCATTCACTGGTTCATTTAGAGAGGAAGCAGATCATAATAGTAAAGAACGCACTTCCCCAACAGAGTACAAGCAAGTGCTCCTTTCCTCTACATCCTCACCAGCACGGGTCCTTCCCCTTTCTCTGCCTCCTATAATTCTCCTCTCTCCTCTCTTCCAATGCTGGAAATTTAACTCAGAGCCTGGCTCTTGGTTAAGGGAGCACTCCAGCCATTGAAGCCATGCCCCTTGTTTTGAGATTGCTAATTTGCCCAGGCTTGTTAGCTTCTAGCTGTGATAGTCCTCAGATTATAGATATGCTTCTCCACATTGGGCCTAGTACTTGTTATCTCTTCTCTTAATAATAAAAATACATTGGATTCTTTAAAAATGCTGGGAGTAGGTTTCAGTGTGGGTGCACCACAAAAAAAGGGGGGGAGGGGACAGGTAATACATACATTAAATAGTTCAATTTAGCCATTCCACTACAGGTAAGTAGGTAGGTAGGAAAGTAGGTAGACAGATAAGTATCAAAACTATATGTGATATATATTATATGTTATATATATAATATTTATCAATTAAAATAACCTGTAAAATACTTTCTAATTAAAAAAAAAGGACTCTCCTGAGTACAACTTCCTAGCTTTGATTCCCTCAATTGTTACTTCATCTCTTTTTCTGTTTTCTCAGATACAAAATGTGGACAATAGCAGTACTGACCTCATAGATTGAACAAGTATTTACAAAGCAAATACAGCAATACACAGCACACAATAAGGCCCACATATGTGACAGGCTCTCAGAACAGCCAGTGCTGTCAGTTTGTCCACACATTCATCACCAACTATTTCTCTGGCATTTTTAAGTGTTAAATCCCAAGACACATGTGAAAATGTACTATTATGAAATGCTGAGACAAAAAGCTCTGTATAAGACAAGGTAATATAGGGGCAATGAGAAGAGAAATTTCTAAAACTGCTTGGGAGTGACAGAAAATGTGGTACTTCAAACAACTACGAAAGAAAGAGGAAAAATAATTCCAATGACCTTGAGAGTAGACAAGATATACACAGTCTACAAAGAGAATATGAACAAAAAGCATTGGAAAGGAACTGAGCTGGTGAGCTCAGCAAGGCCTAAGCAGGAAGGTTCTGTATAGCAGGCTAAACAGTTTATATGCACACAGGAAATCATCTATGAAGCTACATTTTTCACCATCTTATTTCACATATTCTGGTTAAAATTCTACTCAAATTTAGTTTTTCAAAGAGAAAAGGGCATCAGCTTTGATAATGATAACTTAATTCTCTTGACTAGGATTCTAATTATAATACTTTTTAAAACTTTAAATAGCTATTATTATTTTTGAAATTGAACTGTGATATCACTGGCTATGTTAGTACTTCAAGAATATTAGTGAATAGCAATAAATCATAAAATGAGCCTATAATCATTATAGAAGAATATCAGATATGCTTTGCCTTTGAAGCATTATATAAAATCCTTTACAAAGTACTTGTAGCTAAACATACCAGCTGTGAAGTTGTGTAATGTTTAAAAATGATCCATCAGGTTTAGCCCAAACATGACAAGTAAAATCCCTCAATAATGTATTAAATTTGATTTACATGAAACTTAAAATGTATATATTTTGACTTTTAAAACACATACACTAATGCTAATAAGCCAACTACATAACAATTTCATTTTTAAGTTCTATATACTTACTGTCATTCAGAATCCCTTCGGAATCTTCACTGAACCTACCTACACTATGTAAACTCATGAAAAATACTGTTAACTGGAATTATTTTTTAGGCTAAACATATGGCTGGGTGGTAGTAGCTCAGGCCTGTAATCCTAGCTACTCAGAGGTTGAGATCTAAGGATCGCAGTTGAAGCCAGCCAGGGCAGGAAAATCCCTGAGACTCTTATCTCCAATTAATCAGAAAAGAAGAAGGAGAAAGAGGAGGGGGAAGATGAGAGGGAGAAGCAGGGGGAGGAGGAGAAGGAGAAAGAGGAGGAGGAAGAGGAGGAGGAGGAGCAGTAGCAGCAGAGCTATGCTCAAGTGCTAGCTTGCCTTAAGCAAAACAAGCTCAGGGAACAGTGCTCTAAGCCCTGCGTTCAAGCCCCAGAACTGGTATTAAAAAAAGAACTCAACATATAAAATGTATATAATCACAGATACCAATCTAAGTTACTGTAAACTTTCTAAAACACATCACCATAATCACAATATCATTTTATAGTAGCTTGAGGCTTACAATAAACCTATTTTCCAAGTATTTCTATCTCAATATGTTATAAAAACATACTCTATAAAGTATGAGACTATTCACACCCATCAGAATGTTATTTCATGTTTCTAAAAAAGGAAAGTAGATGATGTTAATTAATTATATAATTAATGTCTATTCCTTATCCATGGGAAGAAAACATTAAGAATATTAACCATCTTGCTCCTCAGCCTATATATAACAGCAGGAACTAAAATTCTTAGTGAAATGTTTGTAACTCAAAAGAAGTAAAAGCAAAATATAAATACAGCACTTGTCCAGATTTTCACAGTAATTTTTAGGTTATCAAGGAAACATCTAGAGTGTTGATCTGGTTATACTCAATTCAAACAAACCACTTGTCACATTAACTACCTCCAGGAAGTTACTCCAAACACAAAATAAACTGTTTATGCCCCTACTCAGATAGATAACATGACAGATTGTTATTAGTTGAAGACAGATGAAATACATTAATTTGATTGTGAGCATGTGTTTAATTTTACCCTGCCATGTACACTCTCTAATGCTGTCTTTCTGTGATGACATAGTAAATCATGCCATATTAGAAGAATTGCTAATGTAAGAAAATTTAAAAATTACCAAGACTTGACACTGACTTTGCAGATTGCTAAACCAACTCTTACAAAACTAAATGCCTAAATATCACTGCATTTCACAAAGGAAAAAAGTTGTCATTAAAGGAGTTATTTTAATTTCTAGTATACACTTAGAGACTTCTGGGAAGTTTCATATTTTCCCTACATGCCAGTTTCCACATTTCTTTATGAAATGTCTCTTCCCTCCTCTTCCTACCTTCTGCTGGGTTTAAGTTTTCATCTCATTAATCTGTTCAAGGAACTTCAATAAGGACACAACATGTAAGTTCCAAACATTCCTCTTAGGATTTTCCTTTAAAATGTTTTATGATGTTTTTGAGAAACAGAAATTAATATCTTATGAAATCAAATACACTTGTGTAAGTGTAGTATTGTTTCAGTTATGCTTATTAGCTTTCATGTCATATGCAGCCAAAACAAATGAATGTAAAAAGGCACTCACAAAGTACTTGTTAAGTTCAGAAAAGTGTTTTTAAGTTTTTAAAACAAATTCAAAAATTGTCTAAAATAATATTTATTCCTTCATTTTGACAGGAATACAACACAGTAGTGGGAATCAATAGTTTCACAACATGGTAACAATAAATTTCAAGCAGGTTAAAATACAAAAGAAGATCATAAATGATTGCATTTATATGAAATTCTAAAACGGTATACAACTAAGTAATACTAGAGGAAGCATACACAGGTTGTGAAAGCAAAAAGAAAACAAAGGAAAGGTCAGGACAAAGGATAAAGTTACCTCAGGGAGAAGAGACTAGATAAAGGAAGGCAACAGAACAGAGCTTCTGGAGCTGGTACTTTCTATTTTCTGACCTGGGAATACTTCTTCAAAGTATACTCATTTTGACATTTTTCCCTATGTGTGTTTTATTACATTAAAATTTTCTCCTAAAATTATGATAATATATGACATTCTTCTCTTAAAATCTAATTTTTCATATGGCCATAAGAAAAGGTCACTGTTGCAAAAAAAAAAATTAACTTTCATCATTTTCCTGAGGACTACTATTAATCCTCCACTGACACTCTTTTGACCTACCTATACAGATCATGAACTTGAATTTTTCTTTCAATTGTTTGTTATCGGGCACTAAAACATCCTCATCTGTTCATTTCTTTGCTACTAAAAGTGCTTCCAGATTGGCCTAATCCATTTGTATTGTGTTCACATATGTATAGTGGAATACAAATCCATACTATGCCCTAAGGTTTCTGAGCACACAGTAACTAATAATGCTCCTGCTCCTAGTAGAGTTACCAATAGCAACCAGATCCAAGAGGAGAGGGAAAAAGGAGTATGTAAGAATCCTATTAGCTTGTTTAGTGCTGTTAGTTATTTAAATCCTTCTGGTGACAATGCATAGCACTTTAGTAATATCTTTTATATTTGTGGATGACTACAATTTTGCTGCTGTGTGTAACATTCATGTATAAATCATGAAACTTAGTATTCATCCATAAACCAAAGCTTAAAGAACTATAAAATTAATCATCTTTTCCCCCTATTTTAGTTCCTGTGCTGAGCGCACTTCCCATAGGAACTAATGCCAAGCAATTTCCCATCAGCATAAGTTTATTAGAAAAGTTTTATGTAATAGGTAGATACAATTAGGCCCAAATTCACTTATACTACTCATACACAGGCTTGCACACACATAAAAGTGCTGTCTTTCCTAGAGATTAGTGCACCCTGGCATCTTTTTTTTTTCATTCTTTATTGTCAAAGTGATGTACAGAGGGGTTAGTTTCTTATGTAAGGCAATGAGTACATTGCTTATCCAACTTGTTACCTCCTCCCTTGAAACAGAAGTTACAGTAAATTGACTTGCTTACAAAATTATAGCCTTCAAATTACACTTGTCTCATATTTTCCAGTTACCAACAATAACTGTATATTAGATCTACTAGGAAAGGGGAAATGATAGAACATACTTTAAAATAAAAACAAAAACTAAAGAAAAATAAAATGTCTTCAATACCAATAGAATCAAGAGGCAGTATAGTTAAAAGCTGCTTTGTTGAATGGCAACTCCTTTGTACGGCTCCTTAAAATATTTAAAAATATATCTTGAAAAAATAACAAACACAAAGCACTACACTGTTCTATAAGTACTTTATATATTTAATCATTTACTACAACCATCATTTGCCCATTGAGAAAACAGAGGTGCAGAGAACACAAAAGACAACATAAACCCACAAATCTAGTAAATCATGGAGCCCAGAACTCAGTGTTGCTGCAGAGACTTCTTGTTTGTTTGTTTTGGTGGTACTACAGTCTGGATTCAGGGCCTTAAACTTGATATAGGTAGGCACCCTACCACCTGATCTATATCCTAATCCTTTCTGCTTCCGTTATTCTTCAAATAGGATTAAGGTTGTACTGACCACTGTACCATTGCTCACATTAACTCCTCTGCAGAAAGAAAGAGAAAGAAAGAGAGAAAGAGAGAAAGAGAGAAAGAAAGAAAGAAAGAAAGAAAGAAAGAAAGAAAGAAAGAAAGAAAGAGAGAAAGAAAGAAAGAGAAAAAGAAAAAGAGAGAGAAAGAGGGAGGAGGAGGAGGGAGGGAGGGAGGGAGGGAGGGAGGGAGGGAGGGAGGGAGGGAGGGAGCAACTCACTATAGTAGTTACGATTCAAACTCCTTAAAATATTTTTTCTGTTTCTCAGCTCTTCCTGCCATGTACCCTATGGTCCAGCTGTGATAAAATATTGAAAGTTCCTCTTACATTACAAACTATTTCCCAACTCCTGAAGCTGAAGATTTATTCATTCTTGTATTTCTTTCTAAGCTGCTCTTTCTCACTCCTCCTTTGTGTTTGTTTGTTTTGTGCTAGTACCAAGCCTGGTCAGTGACACTTTGCTCAAAGCTGGCACTCTACCTCAGCTCCATCGTTGGCTTGGATTAAAGAGTCTCACAGACTTTCCTGCTTTGAACAACCACGGGAACAGTCACGGGAGTCCGTGACTAGTGAGATCATCAGATAATCAGACCTCAATCTTCCAAGCAGCTAGGATTACGGATGTGAACCACTCGTGTCCAACCTCACGTCTCTTACCACATACTCCTGCACATCCCTTAAAATTCAATTTGTTGTCTCTGTTAAATCTTCCCTAAGTATATTCTCTATAAAGCCCCTTTTGCCAAAAGTTCATCACTCATAGACAATACTATCACAGTGGCTCTCCAATACTGTGCTTGGTACACAGAAGATCGAATGTATATACTAAACTCATAAACTGCTCTTTTGAATGGTAACTCTTTTGTACACCTACTTAAAGATGATAAAAACAAGTAAAATAAAATAAAAACCTTGAATGTGTCCAATTGTTTATAATACATAGCAGCCAAATTCTAACAGCTAACTATACATTTGAAATAATAAAAATACAATTTGATCAAATTAATCTTAGAAAGAATTCCAATAAACCTATAGTCATTTTAGTTACAAAACATCCTTAGATTTTAATAATTCACTGTAAAGTAACCAACTGAGAAGATGATGCTAGACTAATTCATCAATAAGCCAAGAACCAAGTAAAAAATAAGACAATTGTCTAAAAAAGATTTTCTCTAAAAAAAGAAGTAATGGATCTACTTAAGAGAAGCACAGAGATAATTCCAAATAGAAAAATCTTCTCTGGGATGACGTAAGACTAAAAACAAAACTTAATAAATTTTCACAATTTAAAAAAAACAAACAGAATGGAAATCACTAAACTTCAATACATAAAAAAAGAAATCTTTTAAACAAATCAGGAATTTTAATTTCAAACCTTAAAAATATTCTTCACTGCAAAGCATTCAGTTCATGGGAACAATACATTAGCATATCAAATTATAACTATGGATATAAATGGCAGTGGTGGGAAGAAGTTGGAAAAAGGAAGAAAACAAAATTATACCAACCATCTTTGGTATTCAGTTCTGAACCAAAAAAGATTTCTGCCCCTCGGGATGTAAAATAGTAAGTTCGGTTGATAAATTTTATCAAGATAACCTGTTTCTTGCTCATTTTCAGATACTTGTATTTGACTAGTTACCTTCAAAAACAATATGCTTTTTAGTTAACCTGAAATCATAGAAAATTCTGAAATAGATTTGAGATTTCCTCTTTCTTTTTAAGCTCCACATTCAGGTATTCATTTTCCAAAGATTCAGTCTTTTTGTGCCAAGTATCTCTGTTAACAAGAATTTAAATTCATAATTAGAAAGTAACTGCCCTGTGCATAAAGACTGAAAATGTCTGATTTAGAAAACACACAGCCAAAATCTCACTCCAAGAATAACTGACTTAAAACCAGCCGTTGGTACCTTAACTGGGATATACTGCTAAATGATACATTCTAACTTTGAAAAAAATTCAAGTGTTTTTAAGGCAAAACCCCAGAAATATATCTTATGGATGTGATTACGAGTTATGAAACTAAAAAATACACAAATGAATTCATACCTAAAATAAGCAAAAGGGGGGGCGCTGGTGGCTCACACCTGTAATCCTAGTTTCTCAAGAAGATGAGATCTGATGATAGAGGTTCAAAGCTAGGCTGGACAAAAAAAATCTATGAGACTCTATCATCTATTAACCAGCAAAAAAAAAAAAAAAAAAGCCAGACTGGGAGGTGTGGTGGTAGAGGGCTACCTAAGAGCACATAAAAAAATATAAGTGAGAAGTAAACAGTAAAGATGGTAAGGTGATTTTAAAGGGACTCAGGAGGTTGAGATGTGAGGATCACAGTTCAAAAACAGCCCAGACAGAAAAGTCCTGAAACACTTATCTCCAATTAACCACTCAAAAACCAGAAGTAGAGCTCTGGCACAAATGGTAGAGCACTAGCCTTGAGCACAAATAGGCTCAGGGACAGCACCCAGACCCTGAGTTCAAGCTTCACAACCGACAAAAAATAAAATAAATAAAGTGACTGACAGAGGAAAAAATGGGAAGTTTCCCTCAACTCTAAATTTAACAGTGAGTTTTCCTAAAATGTACCTGGAAGAAAATCACACCTTTGGGAAAAAAGGGGGGAGGGGTGACACTTCCTTTGTCACACAGGATGACAAGGCTAGAACCGAGACTCTTAAGCATTTGTAAGAGTTCTAGGAATTAAAATTCGGCCAGAAAGGTGAATATGTGGAGTAATTCTAACACTTGGGAGGCTGAGGAGGGAGTATATAAGCTTGAGGTCAGCTTGAGCCCTATAGCAAAATTCTTGTCTCTACAACAGAAAAAAACAAAAAGAAAAAACACAAAATTTAATCCCTATCAGCCAAAAAAAGTTTTATGAACCCTGTCCATTATGTGAAGAATCAAAAAATTTTACATAGCCACAAGAAAGCAAACATTCTCATTCTCAGATGAATGAGAATTAATTTAGTAAGGCTGTCATAACAAAGTATCCCCAATTGAATGGCTGAAGAGAATAAAAATGTATTCTCATGTAGTTTCAGAGACCAGAATTTAGACATCAAGGGGCTGGTAGGGCCATAGGGAAGGTCCTTCCTTGCCTCTACCTACTTAATGTGTGTTTACCAGCAAGCCTTGCATTCCCTGCAAGTGTTAGCTGCAACACTCCAACCTCTGGCTCATCTTCTCAGATATCTCCAACTGTTAAGAGCCTATCCTCATCAACTGTGAATTCAACTTAACCTGGTGCTAACAGTAAAGACCCTGCTCCCAGATATCACATTAACAAGAATGGGAGGTTAGGGTTTCAGCAGACATGTCAGTGTCAGAATTCAACCTCCAATAAAACACGTGTGTCCTATCTCATTGAGAAACTAGGAAGTTGAGACCTTCCATTCACCTTTTGTATGTAGGTCTGGTATAATCTACACACAAAACATAGTATATACTGGTGATGAATAAAATGATCCATTGTAAGGAAAGCCACTCCCTGTGTGTACACTCCTATCTTCTCTCAACTACTCAATGGCCTCATTCTGGCAATTCTAACCTCCCTCTCCCTTCATCATCAGTTTTATTCACTCTACTACTTCATTACTACCAGCAAGCAAATTTCTCCCACAAGAGAAAACAACTTTTAAACTCTTGGAACATAGCCATGTTCTCCTTCCATTTCTCTGCTTACTTTTATAGTTAAGTCTCAAAACCATTCACTTACAGTTTCAAATCTGGCTTTTTTTTTTAACTTCCTCTTTCTCTTCTACTTTCTTTTGTCCTTCTTCTATTCCTTTCCCTTTTCTTTCCTTCCTTCTTTCTTTTTTGATGTGTGTGCATGTGCTGAGATGTAACCCATGGAGTTGAACAGGCTAAGCCAATCTAACTTTAGTGTTAGTCACATCACCAAAATTACTCAAATGAAGTCCAATAGTAAAATTTGATCTGCTAATTTACCCTAGTCCTAATTAATCTCTATTACAAATTTCAAATTTTTAAAAATGACAAATAGCATTTTCCCTTAATGATTGTAGTTTTATAGCATGTTCCACCACTTTAATATGGTTTACTATATAGAGGAAGGCCTTTCATACCACTTAGCTTCAGATATGGGCTTACTTATTAACTTTCAGACTATCATAAAGTATTTACCCTTTCTGTATTTCACTTTTCCCATTTGTATAATGATACTAAAGATAGTATCTGCTTTATAAGAAGGCTGTTGTAAAAATTATATATAAAACCCTTAGAATCATGCCTGTTATATAATACTGCTATGTGTTAGCTGTTGTTATTGTCGTTGCAATTTTATCTTCAAACCTTGTCTTCTACTTACAGGAAATAAGCAGAGAATCTGATAAATACTTTTTTTTTTTAAGAGCTTTTTCTACGAGTTGAGGATGAAACCTCAGGCATGCTAGATAAATGCTCTACCACTGTAACACCAACCTATACATATATATTTTTTTCTCCTATGAAGATTCAAATATCACAAGCTGAAAAGTCTTTGGAATATCTTTTTGAACTATATAATGATTACAATGTGGGCTACACTTAACTTTTAGAAACAAAACCTCCTTTTACAGTTTAAAAGCATAGTTTCTGAAAAATGGTTGAAATTCAATTGATAGGCATAAAGCAATTTTTGATACTCAATTGCAATTGTGAAAGCTGTCGTACTATTGCTGTGAATTTTCATCTCAAGTTTATTTTGCTATGTAGACATGTGTCTAATAAAAAAAAGATGCTGCATAAACCATCATTTGAGTTTGAATGTGCTTCTGTTTTAGGCTGAGGCATAAATGTTATTTCTGGCTGTGTCCTTCATATTTAGTTCCTCTTACAACAAATGGAAAGCTCTTAATTGTACCTAAGGGAATAGTTAATCCACAGTGGACATATGGTGGACAAAAGCTAAGTATAGTAAATGAAATAAAATTATAAATGGTAAATATGTGAATGCCTACAAAATCTGGCAGCTATGAAAGATAAAATATTTGAGATTGATACATTTTTTGTGAAGCGTAATTATTTTTGGCATGTTGATAACATATATATGCAAAACAATTTTTGATTAAAAGATGTGACCTTAAGTTACATTTGAAACATAACTTTTTTTTTTTTTTAACTATAGTCAAGGTTCCAAATGTGACTCTGAGGCCAACAATAGAAACTGATGATCTCACATTTGTGGAAAGTGACTGCTCTTTTGATTGGGGGCAGTTAATTAGCATTAACCCAGAACGGCTCTTGGGCTTTATGGATTTGAACATTATATATGGTTGCACTGCTCCAGCAAAAGGTTAAGTATTAATGGAAAATGGTCACAGCCCTTTTACTTAAAGAAAACATGTTACTTGTAAGTTTTCTTTTGATTTTACTTTTACAGTTACATTGAATGTCTTCATTCATTTAGCCATCCATAAAGCAAATATTGTTGCACATGCAATGGATAATAAGTCTTTTTAAGACTACTTGTGTGGTATGTCACAGACCATTAACTACAAGTAACCACCTGACTTGAGGGGAGCCTGGAAGCATCATTATAGTGAAGTAAGCTTTTATTTAGGTATCACTGCAACATACTGATTTATAGAAATGTCAGACTGCTACTGTGAAAATATGCTCTCCTTATCATTTAGGGAATGGTAGAGATTAACTGCTGTAGACTATAAAAGAGATATATTGCTAACAATGGAAAAGTAAGAATACTATTGTGGTCCGCATTTTGTCCAGTGATTACTTTTAAAGAATTATTACATAATCCATTAAGCTAAATTAGGCAATTTTTTAGAATGCTTTCTATACATGCAGTAAAAGCATATTCTAAGTTCTTCATCACTTAAAATATCTTTAAGCAGTACAGAAAAAGAATACCAAACACAAGCTGCTGGGCAGTGATGGCTCGTGCCTATAACCCAAGCTACTTAGGAGGCTGAGATCTGAGGATTGCAGTTCAAAGCCAGCCCTGGTAGGACAGTCCATGAGACTCTTACCTCCAATTAACCCCCAGAAAACTGAAATGGCTCTGCGGTTCAAAGTGATAGAGAGCTAGCCTTAAGCAAAAAAGAGCTGAGGGACAGAGCCCAGGCCTAGAGTTCAAGCCCCATGACTAGGAAAACACACTTACATACCACCAATGCATAAAGCACTAAGTTTTGTGCGTACATAAACATACTTCATGATTCTTGCCTTCAGAAAACTCAGACCAACTGAGGAAGTGTTATAATGTGACAAACAAGTTTATACTAGTTTAGAAAATAGATCCAGAGTCCTTTTACACATTTTTATCTCCAAAGAACTCATTCTAGAGTTTCCATTTGGTTATTTTGGTGTTTTGTTTCCAGGTTACTAGCACATAAGAAAACCTACATAAATGAAAAATATTACAGTCTATGTTATTTTGCTAGGACACCATAGCAAAGTACAATAGATTAGGTGGATTAAGAAACAAAAATGTGGGCTGGGGATATAGCCTAGTGGCAAGAGTGCCTGCCTCGGATACACGAGGCCCTAGGTTCGATTCCCCAGCACCACATATACAGAAAACGGCCAGAAGCGGCACTGTGGCTCAAGTGGCGGAGTGCTAGCCTTGAGCGGGAAGAAGCCAGGGACAGTGCTCAGGCCCTGAGTCCAAGGCCCAGGACTGGCCAAAAAAAAAAAAAAAAAAGAAACAAAAATGTATTTGCAGTTCCAAGATCCATGTTCCAGTAGTGGGGTTGGTTTCCTTCTGAGGCCTCTCTGGCTTTGTAGATGACTGGCTTCTGCCTTTGTTCTCATGTTGTCTTTCTACTGTGCATATCTGTGTCATAATCTCTTACAAGGACAAGATCATAATGGTTGGGCTACCCCTTCAAATGACTTCATTTTACCCTAATCACCTCTTTAAAGCCCCATCTTCAAACACATTCACCTTTAAAAGTACTAGGTGTAAGGATGTCAACAATGTCAACATATGAACTGGGGTGGGGGAAGTGTGTGTAACTGAAGTCAGATCTTAACAGAGCCATTGTAATTTTAATGTATTATAAATAAATCTCCCTAGGTACTGGTGGATTATGCCTGTATTCCTAGCTACTCAGGAGGCTGGGCAGGAAAATCCATGAGACACTCTTGTCTAATTAACCACCAAAAAAAACTGGAAGTGGAACTATGGCTCAAAGTGGCGCTAGCCTTGAGTTCAAGCCCCATGACAAAAAGAGAGAACGGGAGGAAGGGAGGGAGGCGGGGAGGGATCTCAAGAAACAATAGAATACATGTTCTAACTTACTATTTACTAACAAGGGAAACCAAATTTAGAGTCCTTTGAAAACATGAAAATAAAATTTTTACCTAAACTTTAAATATTTATCACATAGAAATAAGAACTTAATGTGATTAGTCAGATTAAATAGTTAAGTACCTTTTTTCTATCAGTAAAATAAAATGAAAATAGCACGCAAATTAAGAATACATCTAAACAATAGTGCCTCCCTCTTAGAAAGAAAAAAAAAAAAAAGCTAAAAGGTGAATGTGTGACTCACAGATATACTTCATATGATGTTTAAAAGAAGATTTTATATTCCAGTAAATCTACCCCCCTCCTTTTCTTTTACTGAATTATTGTAGGTTTAATTACAAAATCTTGGTTAGTTTAGTTCTTCTTGAAATAATGTTTTTCTTCTAACACTATTTTTTCAAATCTGATAAAAAAAACACAAGAAATGTCATTTTTAAATCATTTTTGAAAGATAACAGCATAAAGTTACTGCTGAAGAAGCAATTGGGCACATAAAAATGTAGCAGTATTTTTAATTATCTTTAAGGAGTTGGGGCTTCAGTACAACATATCAGTTCATGAGTACAATGGATCTTGATCAATGTTGCCCCTTTCAGCATTCTCCCCCACTTCTCCCAGCTCCACCCATCCCGCAATTTTCCTAGTTGTTTTTCCATATGTTCACAGACTGTTCACCCTCTCTTCTTGTCTACTCCCCTCCCTCCACACGGACTCCTCAGTTTCCAGCTTCTTGGTATTCACTTTAAGGCAGTTGTTCAAAGGAGTGACACCACTGTAATTTTCCCTTGCGTATACCATACTTTGGATAACGTGTTTGCGTGTGTCTGTCTAGGCATATGATCTTGTATACAATTACATTTATATTTAGAAATTAGACCTTTCACATGTGAGAGGAAACTTGTATCCTTTGTCTCTCTAGGCCTGACAATTCACTTAACATATATTTTTTTCCAGGTCCACCCAATTTTTAATAAAAAGTTAACTTAAATTAGTATTATTATAATCTGTAGACTTCTTATAGTCAACCATTTTCATAACTTTTTTCTTGTTGATCAAGCAGATTGTCCTAGAGAAATTTTTCAGATACAACAGGCAGTCAGGTCATACTTGATATGTTTGATCAGTTGTCTTCTGTACGACAAATAATAGTAATAAACTGAGAATATGATGTTAACTTGTATTATTATATGCTTCCTAAACAGAAAGAAAAAAGCTAGACACAGTGAATGGCTCAAATCTGTACTTCCAGCTACCTGGAAGATGGAAATCAAGGAATCGTGGTTGGAGGCCAGCAGAACATAAAATTTGTGAGACTTTATCTACCACAGTGGTTAGTGCTATTCCAAGCTACAGGGAAAGTACAATGGCTAGGCACAGTGGTGCACGCCTGCCATCCTAGTCACACAGGGAGGGGCAAGTAAGAGAATCACAATCCAGGCTGGACTCAGGCATAAAGCAAAAGCCTTATCTCAAAAATAACCAATATGAATACCAGTAGCTCATGCCTATGATCCTTGTAACGTAAGAGGGTGAAAACTGAGGAATGCAGTTCAAAGCATATCTAAGCAGAAAAGTCCATGAGACTCTTACCTCCAATTAGCCAACAACAACCTAAAAGTGAAAATGTGATTCAAGTGGTAGAGCATCAACCTTGAGTAAAAATAGTAAGGGAAACCATGCAACCTTTGTTTCTCTGGGTCTGGCTTTTTTCACTTAATATAATTTCCTTATGAATGGTACAATATCATTCTTTGTAACAGATGAGTAGAAATCCCGTGTGTGTGTGTGTATATATATATACTGCATTTCCTTGATCCATTTATCCATTAAGGGGCATCCAGGCAGATTCCATATCTTGGCTATGGTGAGCGTACTGCAATGGCTGTGCTGGTGGTATTATTGTATCCTGTGTTCTACTGAATAAATGCCCAGGAGTGGGATTGCTGGATCATAGGGTAGTTCTATGTTCCATTTTGTGAGAAACCTCCATATTGCTTTCCAGAGTGGTTGAACAGCTTACATTACCACCAATAATGTATTACAGTTCCCTTTTGGCTGCCCAAGTAGTTAGAAATGAATTAAGTGAAGTATAATAGAATCTATGGAGAGCTCAAATAGTATAATCTTTTAGAAAAGTCAAAGCCCAACAAAATCAACAGCAGGAAATGGGTACATACAAGAGCCAAGGAGAGAGGGGTAGATAAATGAAAGGGAAATGATGTAGTCAAGAATCCGCTGTATGTACCACAAAAGGAAGACAATGGAAGGAGTGTGTCCAAGAGGAGTGAGAATGTTGAAGGGGGTAACACTGTTCAAGGTACATTGTATTCAGAAATTGCTTTCTTACATGACACCTCCTTTGTACAACTAAAGATGATTTTTAAAAAATTAAAGCTAAAGGGCAGCACCTAAGACCTGAGTTCAAGCCCCATTACCAGCACAAAATATAAAAATTTTAAATTTTAAAAAATATAAGGCAAAAAGGGCTGGAAGAGGGGCTCAAGTGACAGAACCTGCCAATCAAGTGCAAAGCACTGAGTTCGAACCCTAGTCCAGAGTCCGGGGAAGGGGAGGGGGAGGAAGAAATGAGAAGACATGCTAATTCTCTAGAAACTGTAAATAAATACATATACAATTGTATTCCAGGACATTATTTATCATGGTGCTATATTAGAAAAAGAGCAGTTTAATGCTCGTGATATAAAGTTGCATAGTCATAAACTCAAATTAATAATGTATGAATCAAAGCACTGCATGATGCTATTTTACTGCTAACAATATATTTTCCTAGGTTTAAGATGTTGTACTAATAAGATCTTTTTCTTTAGTGAACTGTAATTCATATATTATAAAATGTAACATTTTAAAGTGTACAGCTTTTAGTGTACTGATTGAATTGTGTACCTGCTACCGCTAACTCTAACATTTTTCATTACACCAAAATCAAACCTTATAGCCATTCAATTACTTACCTTTCACTTCTCTTCCTAATTCCTAACCTACTTTTATTATAGATTTACCTGTTATGGATATTTCTGTTTGTGGCTTTCATTTACAATAGCATTTTGAAGGATCCATGTTTGAAGCATGTATTTGTGCTTCATTTATTTTTACGGCCAAATGACATTCTATTGTATGGATGGACGTACCTTACCACAGTTTGTTTATCCACTTGTCAGTAGTCAGACATACTCTTTGGCTATTGAGAATAATGTTGCTTTAACATTTCTGTATACATTTATATGTGAAGAGATTTCCATTTCTCATGAGAAGATGCCTAGGAATAGAACTGTTACTTCATGTGGCAACTCGCAGTTGAGTTTTTGAGGGAACTGTTTTCCATAGCAGCTATACCATTTTTATCAGTAATGGCATATTGCTAGTAATGACTACCAGTTGAAATTTTTCCCATCTTGATAAGAACTGTATGTTATTCCATTCTTCTACCTTTAGTGGATATGAAGTACTATCACATTATAATTGCAGTTCGTATTTTCTTAACAATGTAGTCGTATATCTTTTATTAAATTCTGACTGTGTAACTTCTTTGGTAAAATACATATTCAAGCATATTGCTCATTATTCAATTGGCATGTCCTTTTATTTTTGAATTTTAAATATTCCCTATAAAATATCAAATACAGGATATGTATAACATAAATATTTTCTCTTTTTACTAACAGATTTTCTTCATTTTTTGGTAATACCTTTAGATGGGCAAAAACTTTTTGTTTCATCATAAAAAGAGACACAATGCAATTCCCAGAAAAATCCACACTAGGAAAACATACACATCAGAAGTAATTCTGAGCAAAAAGAGACATGTGGGAGATACCACAATATTGAAACTCAAAATACATTACAGAGTCACAGGAACAAAAGCAGCATAGTACAGGCACAAAAACACATACAAAGGTCAATGGAACACAATAGATTGCTCAAAAATAAAACCACACCATTACAGTCATCTGACCTATAGCAAAGCCAAAAATATACAGTGGAGAAAAAGCCTGCTCAACAAATGGTGCCAGAAAAATTGGTTATATACATGCAGAAGATGGAAACTAGATCCCTACCTGTATAAAAGTCAACTTCAACGATCTTAATAAAAGACCTGAAACCTTCAAACTACCACAGGAAAACATGGGTAAACTCTGCAAGATATACATATAGGCTAATTATTTTCTGAATAGGGCTCCAACTGTCCAGAAAATAAGATTAAGTGTTATCAAATAAGACTACATCAAGTTAAAGAGCTTCTGCATATAAAAAAATAATATCCAAAACTACAATAGCTCAAAACACTAAACAATTAAAGAACAAATAACCTAATAAAGAGACAAATAAACTGAAAAGATAGTTCTCAGAAGAAATACAAATGGATAATAAATACATGAATAAATGTTCAACATCCTTAGTCATAAAAGAAATGTAAATCAAAGCTACACTACATTTCCCTGCAGTCACACTGGCAATCATCAAGAAAAAACAAGAAGCAAACACTGGAGAGGATTTTGGAGAAAAGGAACCCTAAACATTACTGGCAGAATGTAAACTACTACAACCAGTAGGCAAACCAACCTAGAAGCTCCTCAAAAAACTAAAAATAAGTCTTTCTTATGATATCACCATACAAATCTTTGGCATATCTGAAGAGTCCAAATTACTATTTGACTCACACTACCATAGTCATGTTTATTAGAACATGCTTATTATTCACATTAGCCAAATTTGAATATAGAAGTACCCAATAACTGATAAATGGATAAAAAACATAGTACATATATGTACCATAGATATTATATAGTAATAAAGAAAAATGATGTACCATTAGCAAGAACATGGATGGAACTAAAGAGCATCATACTGAGTGAGATAAGCCAAGCTCAAAAAGCAAATGCCACATGTTTTGCTCATCTGTGGAATTTATATCTAAAAGAAATATACTTAAAGACATCTATGTGCATATGTAGACATATGTGTATGTATGTATGTATAGACATAGAACTATGAGGCTAAGGATAACATGGGAAGGAGTGATAAAGAATGAGACTAACGGAGGGTGAATAGGGACTATATATTGTCTATGTCTCAAGATGGCATAAGGAATCTCATTGAAAAGTGTTGAATAGAGGGCTACAGAGATAGGGACTGAAAGAACTATAGAGGGTATTATGATTAAAATGTAATATACACATGTGTGAAATACCATGATAAAACCTAATGATACAATTCATGTACACTAAAAAATGAATGACAAAAACTAAAACCTAACTGAGGGTAAAGATAGGGAATCCGAATGAGGATGAATATGGTCAGTATATGCATATATGAAAATAAAACAATGAAACCTGTTGAGATTGTTCTCAGAAATGGGAGAGAGATGTGGGATAATGATAGAGGGGGGTTAGTTTAATCAGGGTGCATTGCTTTATACATTTGTGGGAGTGTCATCATGAAATCCCTTTTGTACTATTAACACATGCTAATAAAAACCTTAATAAAATGTTAAGTAAATAAAGTTCTCAGGAATAAATTTAACCAAGGAGTTAAAGGACTGGTGTGTTGAAATTATTTTTAAAAAACACTAATGAAACAGTCATACTGTTAAATGTCTAAGTATCAATATCATTCAACACCATCTACAGATTCAATGGAATCCCTCTCAAAACTGGACTGACATTTTTCACAGATTAAAAAAAAAGTCAGGGCTAGAGGTTTAGCTTACTGAAAACTGTCTACCATGAGCAATGATCATGATTTGATCCTTCCAGAATAATGACATTGGGTTGGTTTTTTTTGTTTGTTTCTTTGTTTTTTTTCACATTAGTAACAAAGTAGAAAATTATTTATGGAACTGTGCATTTTTATTAGCTATTTCCTTTTCTCTATTCATCATCCTAATTCTTTCATTGTATACTGTACGGTTTTTCTACTATAATACTTTATCATTGAATAATTTTGTCAGAATGCTGTGTGATATTTCCCTTTTCTTTTTTTATTAATTAAATTTTGTTGACAAGGTGTTATGCAAAAGGGGTACAGTTACATAATAAGGCAGTGAGTACATTTCTTGTGATATCTTACACCCTTGTTTGTTTTTCCCTTCCCTAGATCAGATAGGCATATATATAATACCCAGTGTACCAAAATCATATACAGTAATCACATAAGCGTACGCCAAAGGAAATTCACCTAGAACTTTAAACATAATGTCAACAATAGAATCCTCCAGTGTCCTTCTTAGAGTTTTTTTTAACATTTTTTTTAAAGTTTCAAAATATTTAGAACTAATGAGAATCTACCTAGGAGTCTCTCCCAGATGGTTTCTGAGGGAGGAGGTAACAAGTTTGATAAGAAATGTACTCACTGCCTTATGTATGAAACTATAACCCTTCTGTCCATCACTTTGACAATAAATAAGTAAAACAATATTAATTAATTAATACTTTAGAAAATGGGAAAATTCTTGCAGACTTTTCATGTTCTACCTTAATCAGAATCACTCCAACAAATTGCAGAAGGGGGAAGGGGATGGCTCAAATCTATGTTCTAAAAGGAAAAAAAAAAAAAAACACTTTTCTAAGGTACGCCATGACCTCTTCTAAGGTTAAAAAGCAAACTAAAAAAACCCTGAACCTCATTCCTTGTAGCTGCTCCTCCTTTACAACAGCATTACTTATGTATGTTGCATTCCTTCAGTGCCTGCTGTCTATTTCCTTTGTCTCTCTTGAACTGATTTTTTCTTATCTTTCACCCTCACCACACCAAATAATCTCCTTGCCCAGGTCATCATTAATTACTTCTACAAGGCTGAATCTAATAACAGTTTTCAGTCTTTATCTACTGATTACTCTCTTCTCCTTAAGATACTTATGTGTTTGGCTTCCCACGTACTGTAATCTTTCACACTTTCCCTCCCACCTCCATGGGCCAATTTTCCATTTTTCTTTCAGTCTTTTCAAATCCTCAAACTAAAAATATGAGTGTAATCCAATCCTTAAATCCTTTTATTTTTTTATATACTTTCCTTTGGTAAAATTCATATAGGCTCTTGGCTTTAACTGTCATTCACATTCTGTTGACATCTTGCCCTAACTTCCAGATTATCATAGCCAATCTGCCTACCAGATGTCTATTTAAGAAACACAGACAAACGAACTCCAAGATATGGAAACAAGAGGTTTTTCTTTGTTGTTGTTGTTGTTTTTTTTTTTGGCCAGTCCTGGGCCTTGGGCTCAGGGCCTGAGCACTGTCCCTGGCTTCTTCCCGCTCAAGGCTAGCACTCTGCCACTTGAGCCACAGCGCCACTTCTGGCCGTTTTCTGTATATGTGGTGCTGGGGAATCGAACCTAGGGCCTCGTGTATCCGAGGCAGGCACTCTTACCACTAGGCTATATCCCCAGCCCTGTTGTTGTTGTTTTTAATGTGCTATGTGAAGTTATTTCTTTTTTCTTTCGATTTTCTTTCCTATGGTTTATCTCCTGTTGCCACTGTATTTGATTTTGGTACCCTGGGTGTTGTACATACATATATCTGAGTTAGGGAAGGGAAGAGGAAACAACAAAATGGTGAGAAAAAGGACAAAGGGTGAACTAATCAAACAGCAATACTCACAAGATCTTGTGATGGAAATTAACTGTACAACCTGAGGGAGGGAGGATTGGGGGGCAGCAAAAGTAGGGGAAAACGAGAGGGGGTAACAAAAAAATGTACTCACTACCTTACATATGTAACCGTAACCCCTCTGTACATCATCCTGACAAGTAAATAAAAATAAATAAAAATTTAGACAAGAAGCACAGCAAGCTTAGTATGTCAAAAACTAAACTTTTGATCCTAAATTTCTTCCTCCCACATTCTTCTTCATCTCAGTAAACTGAACTTCAGCCTTTCACGATGATAATATGGGCTCTTCTTGGTTTCCTCAACCAATCTATCACAAAATTAAAATGTACAAAGGCTTACTACTTTCGTTGCTTTCACCTTGGTCCATGCCTCCATTGTGTCTCACCTGGAGGAGGCAGGTCCTCCTGCTTCCACTCTTGCCCATCACAACACAGCCTCAGAATGAGAGCTATGCTGAGCCTTTTCAAATACACTTTGCTCAGCACCCTCAGGGGCTTTCCACCTCACTCAATGTAAAAGCCAAAGCCCTTGAATATGATACAAAAACCTTTCTTAATCCATCCTCTTCCTAGATCCTTCCCTCCTTTATCAGTAATTTCAACAGCTATTCAAGTCACCCTTCTCTCCCCCACCCCACCTTTCTCTTTTTCTCACCCTTTCTTCTCTGCTTCTTCCCCTTTTCCTCTCCCTTTACATCTGTGCTTAGATGGCATCTCTCACACTTTCCCTAACTGCAATATTTGAAATACTTAAGGTCTCCCAAACTTTCATTGTCTTAATGTTAGAGAACACTTTGTGTGTGTGAATCTTTCTCATTCCAGTGGGAATATAATTGTGCTCTATTTGAAAAGTTACAGGTGAAAAGGAAGAAAGGAAGGCAGCAGCAATAGTGACAGAAATATGAGATTCATATGGGAAAAAAATAAAACATTGGAGTCTGATACTTTGGGATTACTACAGACAATAAGCAAAGAAGAAAAATATTCTAAGAAATGAGGAAAAGAGAAAAATGCTTTGATTTATAATGTATAAAGAGAATAAACTTTCCAAATCCTCAAACAATTGTTCATGTTTTAGAAATTAAAACCCACTTGAGTAAGTGGCTAACAATTACTTTTTTAATCATCTTATAAGGTCTGGGAACGTGGCCTAGTGGTAGAGTGCTCGCCTCGTATAAATGAAGGCCTGGGTTCGATTCCTCATCGCCACATAAACAGAAAAAGTCAGAACTGGTGCTGTGGCTCAAGAGGTAGAGTGCTAGCCTTGAGCAAAAAGAAGCCAGGGACAGTGCTCAGGCCCTGAGTTCAAGGCCCAGGACTGGCAGAAAAAAAACAAAAAACCCTAATCATCTTATATGTGATACATTTCATAGGAGCTGATAAATCTTTCAATAACAATCAAATGATACCTACTTAACTGTTTTACATTTCTACTCTCTAGATAAAATAAAAATTGTTGAAGATTCAGACTCTAGCATAGGCATATATTGTTATGCAAATTTGTTTTCAATTTTGATATATAACTACTTCTTGTACTGTTCTATTCCCAGAAAGAAAAAAAAAAACTGGTCCTTTAAAAGCCTTGTGATAATTTTATTGAGGGCATCAGTAAAATTTTCAACCTGAAATTTACTTGTTTTACTAGAAGATTTCCACAGAGTTTAGGGAACACAACTTACAGGGTACATTAAAATGTAACCTTTAAACTTCCCAATGTAAAACATCACTTCCTGGGCAGAGATAGTACTCCAAGAACAATCAATCAGTGCTAGGAAGAATATACACTCAACGTGGTTAATTAGTGCTGATGCACTCTTCTCTATACCCTCATCTGTCATGAAGATTGTTTACAAATCTGAGTTATTAGTCTTTATTTGGGAAAGGATCTGGTTAATATCTTTAAGAGTAGAAATCATTCATCCATCCACTCTATAGTGGAGCATGATAATTCCTACCCCCAATGCAAGTTACTGATAACCACCACCCCTCCACTAACTAAGAAGCTATAAATCAGGACTAGGGCAGCTCCTATGCAACCCCTGTTAATTCTGTTTATAATCTATCCAACTGAGAATGTTAGCGAGTCAGAGAAAAAACTGGCTGATGGATCAGATAGTAGAAAAGCATAACAGATTAAAGATAGAACTAACAACAAAATGATAAATTAAAATATCACATGGTTATAAAACAGAGTGAATTTAATATTTATCTTAAAAATTTAACATTTCTTATTTTTTCTTAGAAAAACTAAATAATAAAACTATCCTCAACTGTGGATCAAAACATTTTAATTAAACATAAAAATTCTTAAAACTCTGTAAATATAGAAAGTGGCCATTTCCAACATAGAAAGGATACAGACTAGGAGAAAGAGTAAACTTCCTAAATCTTTTCTATTTGTTTAATTGCAATCTGACACGAAATCTAAGCTATCTCATTTCAAACATGATCCAGCATTAATGTAACTATGACATCAACCTAAGAAAATTCCTATGGATACTATTCACCAGGGTAGAATTCAGTAGAGCAGTTGGTTTAGAATTCAGTTGAAGACCATCTAATACAGTCCTTATACCTTTGTTCAAGAGACCCCTTTCCAATCAATAGCTGGGCATGGAGGTCGAGATAGGGAAGATAATGGTTCTAGACCAACCTGGACAGAAAGTTCAAGAGACTCTATCCCAATAGAGTAAGTTTACTGTGGTTGTCTGTACCTGTCATCTCAGCTGTAACAGAAACCTTAACAGACACATTATAGTACGTGTGCATGCAGACAAGAGCAAGACTCCTTCTCGAAAATAAGTACAAAAAAGGGTAGAGGCATGGTTCAGCAGTAGAGCACTTGCCTAACATGCTTAAGGTTCTAAGTGCAAGCTCCAGTATTGCTAAAACAACACATTTCTGTGAAGTGAAAATACTAGGTTATGAATGAAGTGTCTCTTAATCTACAGTCCATGACCTTAACCACTATTCAAGACTTCGTTTAATACCTTAAGTTGTACAAAGAAATATCACTAAGTAGTATGCAATAGATTTTCAGAACAGAATATAGGCTAAAACAGTTTCAATTGTTGAACACATGTAAGCATTATATATTGAAATAATGAATGTTCTAATTATCAAACATTGTGTCCATTCTATTAAAGCAAGTATCTTCATCTACTGGCTACTTCAATAATTTACTCCAGCTATTCTGTACATTTAAACATAATCTACAATTCATCTTTGTATCCAGCTGTCCACTATTAGCAGCCCAAATTTCTGAATTTAAGTATTTCTAATAAAAAGCAAGTGACCTTATAACTAACTTACCAATTATAAATATGTAACAAATTCACACACAGATGTTCCTACTAAAACCTGAAGTACTACTATTAATGTTTTCAGAATACATACACTTCTTTCAACATATGCCTTCTACCTTAAGTGGAAAAGAATAAAACTCAATGATGAACTTAAAACCACATTTAAACAAGATGGCCACATTTAAATAATAAAGTTGGATAATAATCCTGGTGTCCTACTATTGTACATCTCTTGCTTTGCCGATTTGAAATCTTTGAGAATGCTATTGCTTTTCAATAATTATATCATCCCTAAAAAAAAAAAAAAAAAAAAAGAATGTATAGTACTATACTATTGTTAACACCAGTTTGGAAACCAAAGTTCTAAAGTACTCAGGAGACTCAGAGCCTTAATAGGCTTAACTGAAGAAGGATCTTTCATTACATGATCACATGAAATTGGGCCACAGACAGATTATGCAGTAAATAACATCCACGAAAATTTGTTCATCTATAATTTCTTCATTTTCCATATATAACACTATGTAACTGCTTACTGTTATATAATATCTTATCAAATAGCTAAGTCAAAAGTGATTCAACATGACTTTCATCCAAAATATCAAACACAGCACTATTAATTTTCTGCAAAAATTCAGATAACTTGTATGTTTGTTATTAAATAACTTAAGTATGTTTTTGAGACCTAGGTATGTCACCACCATTCCAGCAGCTGGATATTGTCTAATATGCAGGCTCTGATGATAAGCAGTGGTAGATACATAACTAAACAACATAAATATATAACATAAGGTATACAATTATGTACCACTATACTATTTTCTCAGATGGTGGTTAGACTATATTTTGAAAAAATAAAATTAAATCTCAATTCCTGCCCTATCTCAATAATTCATCTTAAGGTGATGAGAACCCTCCAAGAAATTTTACCATAAATCAGTGCTTTCATATTATGACAATTAAGAAGTTATCTCCTAAAATGCAAAGATGCATGCAAAAGCAGAAAGATTTCAGTGAACTAAAAAGCAGCTGCTTCACTAAAAGAGAATTATTTACAGAACACATGGGGAAAATTTAGTAAAAGTATAAAACAAACAATACAATTTCTACCCACATAATACCATTTCATGATATACAATACTGTTCTCTAGAGAATATAATGATGTTATTATTTCTTATTCCCCAGAAAAATAGCATTCACACCTGTTTTGCTGTGGGTTTAAATTGAGGCTTAGAATTACTAATGCTCACCTAGGTGTGTAAAAATCACATATTGCATAAATCCTGCTTTTCTCTTCAGGAAACACTTTCCCAAACATTATAGAGAAAAATGAACTATGTTTTCAACACCTTTGGAGAAGATAATTCTCTTGGCAGTATACGTGGATACAGATTTAACAAGCCTTGTAGTCAGAAAAAAAAACACAAAAAAAAACTCCTGATGTAAATCCTCCATGGAGCCGAGCACCGATGGCTCCTGCCTGTAATCCTAGATACAAAGGAGGCTGAGATCTGTGGATCAAGGTTTGAAGCCAGCCCAGGAAGGAAAATCTGTGACACTCTTATCTCCAATTAACCACCAGAAAACCGGAAGTGAAGTTGTAGCTCAAAGTGGTAGGGTACTAGTCTTGAGCAGAAAAGCTCAGAGACAGCGCCCAGGGCTTAAGTTCCACCAATATACATGCATGCATACACACATACATACATACATGCACACGTATTGACATCCATGGTAAAATTTAAATTTAGTTTCTCTTTGTGACTTCTAACACCATTAAGACTGTCAAGTCATATTATAATATCTCCATATACTGAACATCTTTATTAATGTCTCCTCCAGATCACTGCACTGCATAATTATGAATGAAACAGCATTCTAGTACACAATTCACTTTTATGGTTTTTATATGCTCTCTACAATAGCTCAAGAAATAGACCTCAAAAATTAATTACCCATCATTTTTACCAAAGACTGTTCATCCCTCAAATACAATTCTCAAAGAAAAATTTATCTGCATTTTAGAACAAACCAAAGCTTATAAGAGATAGGAGCATGGAACAATGGATACAGAATTCCATGCGGACACTGCTTCCTTCTCTCGAATGGATCATTTAATGAAATACATCTCAAAACTGTGGGACAGACCTGAAGTTTCAATACAACATCACAAATCTACAGCCGTGTTGCTGTTCTTAATAGCCCATACTGCTTCCTCAAGACCACAGGAAGCCAAAATACACACTGGCAGAACTGAACTTACCTTCACAGGAACTGGCCAAAAGCAGCAGAGCAAGTACCATAGAGTAAGCAGCAAAACAGTTATTGAGTAGTACATAGGCAGTGAAGGGAGGTCTTTACCACACTGTAATGCCTGAAATGGGGGTTTAATTCACATGTTTAAAAGATGTTTCTCAGAAGGTAAGGTACACTAAAATGGTGTACTGTAAATTTCAAAGAATAGAGATCATTTGTGAGGGGAAAACAGTGCTTAACAAGATTATTCACATCCCTCAAGCTTTTCTGCTAAATGTGCTCACTCCTAAAAAGGCTGTTTACAAGCATCAAATCTGTTTGCTTGGGAATATAATCTACAGGAGAAGCAAATGTCTTACAAGTTTTCAGTGCAGAACGCTATACGAAACTGCCACAGACTGCTGTACTAAACAACACAATTATTTCTCACATTCTAGAGACTGAGAAGTCCAAGATCAAGGTGCTGGTAGATTTGCTGTCTATGGTACCCTATTCCTGGGGAAAGACATCTCTCTTCTGTGTGTCTTACCAGGTAATCCCACTTGAGAGAGGTCTCCACTCTCAAGATTTAATTACCTCCCCAAAACAACCACCTCCAATTACCATCATATTGGGGGCTCAAACTTCAACATATGAATGAGTGGGGAGACACAAATGTGCAGTCCACAGCAGCAAATAACCTTTACTCTACACAAATAAGTAATGATGACTTACTCTTATTGCCCACCAAAGCCACTAGTGGATGAGTTTCTGACTCTTCACTCACTTTCTTCACCACCGTATACCAATCTTCTAAATTCTCAAAGCTTTGATAATTTGTGATATCATATACCAAGAGGATTCCCTGTCACAAAAGAGTTATGAAATATGTCAAATATTATTTGAAAACATACTACTAATACTCTTCAGCAGAGCTTCAGGCAGGTCAAGCAACATAAAAATACGAAAGTGAAACTTTTTATATGCAGACTAATTTCAATTTAAATTAAGTTTCTAGCAGATAATGTGGAATATCTACATTCACAACAAATCCAGCAATTAAATGCAGTGTGAGCAAAGGTAAAATTTTATCATAATTGCAAGTGGTTTCTCAATGACTTATGCTTAGTAAAGTACAATAAATAAGAGAAAGAAAAACTACAAGGTCTATAATCCTGCCTCTTAAGTCAACTGAGGTCAAACATTTAAACTTTTCAGTAATGAACCATCTGCTATTAATCTTTTAAAATACTTTCTGAAATGGAGATTCCATGACATTTCTGATAGTCAATTTCAGTGTTTCACACAATTTTCTTTGAATGAAACATTAGCTTCCTCCTTTGGTGCTCTGTGAATTGGAGAACTTGAGACTGTACATCTTATAATAACCCTTCATATTCTTGAAGATAGTTAAGTAACTCCTTTACCGTCTGCTTTCCAGAGCAAACAAACTCAATTTCTTAAACTTGTCTCAAAGGGGCTATTTTCTATCCTTTAATCATAGTTGTTGATTCTTCCCAGGACACACTACATATAGTTTTTTGACATCCTCTTTAAAATGAGCAATGTAAAACTGGACATGATACCATAATAAGAGTTTGAGCAAAGCCAAATATAACAAAAGGATTACTTTCTTACTCTTATATATTATATTACTTTTAATTTATCCCATTCTTTTGTGGGGAAAGAATGAGAAATATACACATAGAAAGCATGATAGTACTACATTCTTGATTCTCATACGATTTATGATCAGACAATACAGAGTTCCAGATACAGTGTAAGTCTGGACTATAATGACATTTACATCTACTGCTTAGGTTGGAATAATAATCAACTATTTCTGTGCCTACTGTGTATCAAACACTTATCTGAATCTTTTCATTTATTCTCATAACATTCACAAGAGGCTAGCATTATTTCCGTCTTACTGAAAAAGAGTTTACAGTTAAGGCCATAGCAACTTCTTATACAAGGCCATAAATGTAAGCCCCAGTACTGCCCCACTCCCCTCCAAAAGAAGTTGTCACAGCTGAAGTTACACTGATAGATAAGTGATTGAAGCAAAACTTGAGTCACAGACTAAGTAAAAAGATCTGCACATGCTAGGGAAGCATGCTTGTGGAAGCACAGAATTCCATTGTGTATATATACCACATTTTCTTGATACTGAGGGGCATCTGGGTTGGTTCTGTATCTTAGCTATGGTAAATAATGCTACAATGAACATGGTTGTGGTGGTAGCTTTAGTTTGGCCTTGTTTGTGGTCATTTGGGTAAATTTCCAGGAATGGGATTGCTGGGTCATAGGGGAGCTCTATGTTTAGTCTTTTAAGGAACCTCCATACTGCTTTCCAGAGTTGTTGAACAAGTTTGTACTCTCATCAATAGTGTAGTAGTGTTCCCTTTTGGCCACATCCCGCCAGCATCTCTTTATTATTAGATTTCTTGGAAATGGCCATTCTAACTGGGGTGAGGTAGAATATCAATGTTACTCTGATTTGCATTTCTTTTATGGCCAGAGATATTGAACAGCATGGTCTACTGGCCATTGTTATTTCCTCTTGAGAGAAGTCTCTCTTTCAGTCATTAGCCTACTTGTTAGGAAAAAAATTATATTAAGCAAAGCAAGCCAGGTCCAAAGAAACACAGGTTATATGGTTTCCCTCATTTGTAACAACTAGAGTATGTCTATGATATTCTTAGCAGAGGACCACAATAGCCCAATTGCTAGATGCATATGGCCATATATAATGAAGTGTACCAAAATGAACTCCAAGAACTAGAAAACAGGAAGTTATTATATACTGTTTTCTTTTTCTTTCTTTTTTTTTTTTTTTTTTAGTTTTCTGTACTCTTTGTCAGATATAACTTTATCTTATCAGTGAAAGAGGAAGGGAATCACAGAAACAGCAGGACAAAGGATGAACTAATGCAACAATAATACTCACTAGACACTATGCTGGAAATGAACTTTCCAACTTGTGGAGAGGAAGGGAAGGGAACAGTAGAAAATGAAGGCAAGGATAACAGTGTTCAAAAAGATATGTACTCATTACCTTACTTATATAACTATAATACCCATGTTTATCACCTTTACAGTAAATTAAAACAAAAGAGAAAAAAAACAATAAGTTTTAAACCTCAAAAGACTCACAATCCTAGCAAAAGAAGACACACAAATATCATAAAACACAGTGGTCATTGCCACTAACAGGCTGGTAAGTACTAATCAACTGGCTCAAGGCCCAGAGGGAATGGTGTTGGGAATACCATTTGCCATTTTCACAGCACAATGAGTACACTATTCTCATATTTAGCTATCAATGTGACATCTCTGAGGATAGAACTGGGGAAGACACCATAAGACTTCATTTCTAACATACATATACATCAAATGTAAATAAGTCCAGAATCAGATAACAGAAAGTAATAGTAATAATTACTAAGTAGTGTATTTTAGACACATAATATCTTCATTTTAACAAAAGCTTTAGAGTTTATATAAAATTTTAATCATGAATATATTTAATCATTGAATTGCTAAAATTTTTAGCGGCTGATTTTCTCCAGCTAAAACAAGCTGGATCTAAAACCACTACAATGACCCTAGGTCATCTAGTTTTTCTTGGCCTCAAGTTTTGTGCTTCTAAAATCTTTTGAATTCGATAGTCTCTAAGATTGCTTTCAACTTAAATGTTCTATAATTTTTATGCAAAATCACTTGTCTGATTCACTCTGACAATTTAGACATCTATCCATGATGCTTGATCGAGAATTATATGAAGTAAAAGCATAATGTCAATTTGTTGACTAAAGCTCCAAAACTGACCTCTGAGAAAGGTTAACTTTCAACCTACTGACCCCACCTCCAGTTGTTATAGGTGACGCTACATAACTTTTTTTTTTTTTTTTTTTGGCCAGTCCTGGGCCTTGGACTCAGGGCCTAAGCACTGTCCCTGGCTTCTTCCCGCTCAAGGCTAGCACTCTGCCACTTGAGCCACAGCGCCGCTTCTGGCCATTTTCTGTATATGTGGTGCTGGGGAATCGAACCTAGGGCCTCATGTATCCGAGGCAGGCACTCTTGCCACTAGGCTATATCCCCAGCCCCAGCTACATAACTTTTTGTTGCAAAGACCTCTAGTCTTAGATGCCAGTCCTGGACAAGCCATCTATATTATCTGGACAATGTTCTGTTATCTAACTTTTTTAAATAATGACTTTAAATTAATATAATATAAAATTGCAAAAGATCCTTTATTATTCTTAGAAATCAGGAAACACATTTTCATGGTAATTTAGGGAAATATTTTATTCTTGTTAAATAGGGCCTAGACCCATAAGCCTGAACCTTAAAATGCTTGGAACCATTCTGATTAACACATGAAGCTTTTATCTTCATGTGAGGTAATACCTGAATATGCTAAGATACACATAAATAGAACATAATCACCTATCTTCCAATACTACATTAGTGATACGGAATAAAAATTTAAAACTATTGATCTAAAAAAGAGATTAGGATACAGTGCCTTTGGGTTGAGTCCATATATACTTATGATTAAGCTTTTATTAATAATTATAGTCACTTGCTTAAACATTATCAACGGCTGCATTTGTGCTACACTGCAAAGTTGAATAGCAACAGAGATAGTAACTGCTTGCAAGTTGCAAGTTGTTCTGAGTCCTTCAGGACTGATACAAAGGATAGGAGATAGCGGGCATTGGTGGCTCGTGACTGCAATCCTAGCTATTCAGGAGGCTGAGATCTGAGGATCAAGGTAATTAACACAGAAAAAGCCTTTCAAGCAAAGGAAAAGGAGCTCAGTGTCAATGCCCAGGCCCAATGTTCGAGCCCCAGGACCAGGACTTTCAAGTTTAATTCTTCTACAAAATCCTTCTCCTAACTTTTACAAATTAAATGCACATGATCTACACCTCCAATTTTAAGAAGATACTAGCATCCTTCTCTCTATAAATTAAGACTTGTATATATTACATGAGTTTACTTTATATGGTATTTTTATCTGTTTCTTTTTTTTTCATTGTTGTTTTTCTTTTTAATGTACTATGTGAAATTATTTCTTTGTTCTTTCATTTTTCTTTCCTATGTCTTAGCCCCTGTTGTCACTATATTTGACTTTGGTATCCTGGGTATTGTGTATACATTCATCTGAATTGGGGAAAGGAAGGGGAACATCAAAATGGCCAGACAAAGATAAAGGGGGAACCAATGCAGCAGCGATACTCACAAGACAATATGTTAGAAATTAACTGTATAACTCGGGGGGAGGTTGGGGAGGAGGGAAGATGGGAGAAAAATGAGGGGAGGGGTAACAAGTTTGACAAGAAATGTATTCACCACATTACATGTGTAACTGTAACCCCTCTGCACACCACCATGACAATAAAATTAAGAAAAAAAGAAAGAAAAACAAAAAAAGACAGAGACCAAAATGAAGCAAGTAGGCCAAATAAGATGTCAAAAGTAACTCACCGAAAACATACACATTTTTCTAACATGAGTTATACGTATTTTGTTCTAAAAGCATTTTTTACCAGGCTATTCTGGTACCAAAGCTTAACCTGAGTCATTTGAAAATTAAAAAAATAATGAAATAGAGTAAAAATTATTGTCTTCTCTCTTAGAAAAATAAAATTAGCTGCTTGAAATGTTTACTAGCATCTTAGGTGATTTCATGTTTGGTGAATATATTCAGGATACAAAAGCACCTGCATAAAATGTGTTATTTTCTCACCAATTTTTATCTGTTTCATCTACCTTTTTTTTTTTTTTTTTGTCGGTGGTGGAGCTTGAACCCAGGGATATGAGTGCTACCCCTGAGCTTTTTTTGCTCAAGATTAGTGCTCTACCTCTGTGAGGTACAGTTCCACTTCCAGTTTTCTGGTAGTTAATTGGAAATGCGTCTCAGACTTTCCCACCAGGGCAGGCTTCAACCACGATCCTTAGATCTCAGCCTCCCAAGGAGCTAGGATTACAAGCATGAGCCACTGGTGCCTGGCTTATCATCATATAAAAAAGTATCAAATGGCTGCTAGTCTCAAAGTAACAGTAAAGAGCAGTTTTGAACTAAAAACACCAGATGCAACATTTCACAATTTTAAAGGTAAAATATTATGTAGATTTCACTGTATGATTTAACGGATGTCAAACACAGTACACACATTATTTAACCTCAAAAATGTAAGATTCCCTCATTTCCAAAAATGCAGGTCATATTTTTCACTGTGACCTGCAAAAGAAGTCAGGTATTCGTTTTTAGTTATATAGAGAAATTAATCAATACTAGTATATACAACAGTCATAACATAACTCCTTGCTATGTAAGTACAACCTACAGGAGATACTAATGCAAAAGGGATATAAATATAGCAATAATTTGGCAAATATCCAAATAAATTCACAGTGAAATGCAGCAGAAGGTCCCGGGAAATCCGATTTGCAGATGTGCTTTCTCCCCACTTGTCCCACAGGCACCCACTTTTGTTGGCCATTAATGGCAGCTCATCTGTGTGGGGCACTGGCACACAATAACAGTTATGTTCTACCTCACAAATGACTACACTTCATTGAGTGTATGCTCAGTGGGGGCAGTGTTTGCAAACCACTTAGATTCCAGGATGGAAGGAGCTATGAAAATGAAACATCCAGTCCTTCTCTGAGGTTTGTTATTAGCCTCTGTTAGCCACAAGTTACATGGCACTAAACACTAGGTACTGTGTGTTTGCCTCTAACCACTGGGAAAAATAGCCTATAACATCTTTCTGAAGACTCCTAGAAAATTTCAAGTTAATTTAAAATCTGGGGATTTAACTGGGACATACTTCAATTCTTACAACAAGTTCTTGTCAAAGTGTCTCAGGAATTCTTTTCAGGTGTCAATTCAGTTTGATTTCAGGCAACAGTATTCAATAGTATTCAATAATATTCAATAGTTTAATACAATTAGGGGTGAAGTAAAGAAACTAACCACTTTTATTTAGGCCAAAATTAACTTCTATCCTACAAAGAAACATCTTTCTATGTGTTAAGAAATACTTTTTAAATACATTTACTGGCATAATAACCTAAACATATGCAATTCTTTCTATATACCATATAGTTTGTTGTAAAAGTTAAACATCATTCTACATAGCACATTAAATCGCCTGAAAATATCTTGTCAAAATACTTATCGAGAAGAAAAAATGCATACTACACATTTACCAATAAGGTAAAATTTTAAATTGATCATATATATATTATTTGTCAAATATTTGTCATGCAAATGTGCACCAAAATACAAAATATTCATGAAGCAGTCAACAGAAAGCATCTACTTCAATTCATGAAGCAAAACAGAGCTCCTTTAGAAAATAATTACAAAATTATATATTAGAATGCTTTGAAAAGTAATATTTTCACAACAGAGGATCACAAGAGCCCAATAGCTATGCCCTTATGAACACATAAGATGATGCTAAGTGGGCTGGGAATATGGCCTAGTGGAAAAGTGCGCGCCTCTTATACGTGAAGCCCTCGGTTCAATTCCCCCGCACCACATATATAGAAAAAGCCAGAAGTGGCGCTGTTGCCCACGTTAGAGTGCTAGCCTTGAGCAAAAGAAGCCAGGGACAGTGCTCAGGCCCTGAGTCCAAGCCTCAGGACTGGCAATAAATAAATAATCTTTATTAAAAACAAAAGATGATGCTAAGTGAAATGAACTCCATGTTATGGAAATGACTGTCATATCACTGTTGTAATTACTTTGAACATGCCATGTGAAACCATAGCTTCTATTGTTGATGATCCTCTTGTATCCCCTTCCTGTGGTTGTACCTGCACTATCACTGTATCTTGTCTGAGTACATTGGAAAGTGTATATACTGGTATTAGAACTAGGAAAGTGAAAGGGAATACCAAAATCGAGAGACACAGGATAAAAAGACAAACGACTACAAAAGCAATACTTGCAAAACTGTTTGGTGTAAACCAATTGAACAACTCATGGGGGGAGAGAAAAAGGGGAGGGGGGAATGAGGGAGGAGGTAACAAACAGTACAAGAAATGTATCCAATGCCTAACGTATGAAACTGTAACCTCTCTGTACATCAGTTTGACAATAAAAAAAAATTAAAAAAAGAAAAGTAGTATTTTCCCCAAATAATGTATCAGAGCTTCTGGACAAATTATTATGTATAGTTTAACAAAATACAAAGGAAGGATCCTTTTATGTATTTTACACATATTTAGGAATCTCTGTAAAGTCACTTACAACAATTCATTTCATCATCCCAGAATTTCATTTGCTGGGACAATGAAACTATTGATGTATTTCACAGAAACACTGTCCCACACTGTTGCTTAACATACAGGGTATGGGCTTATAGCAGAATTTACAGTGTACACAACCTAAAACATCAGCATATAAAAATGTACCTTCAAGAAATAATA